>NC_020496.1:9573978-9582806 GCF_000184155.1 Fragaria vesca subsp. vesca
AATCCTAGAAACTCTGATATTCTACGCAAGCTCCACCATCTGGATCAAGTCGCGGACACGACTCTCCTGCTCCTTCTCCCAACCCTCCTCCACATCCAAGTTCATCAAACAAAATAAACTTTGGTATTCTACCAAAGGGAGTGCCAATTCCACCATCTGGCCCTAGCAGAAAGCCCCCTCCTCCTATAAACTTTGGTATGCTACCAAAGGGAGTGCCATTTCCACCATCAGGCCCTAGTAGAAAGCCTCCTCCTCCTACAAGTTTCTCAAGAGGTGCACCAAGGTCGTTGAAATTTTGAGGGCTGCTCTCACGCCCTCATATATATCCTTCGCCTGTTGTGATTTCAAGCTCATTTTGTCTGAAAAATGTGATATTGGGGGCCAAATGGTGATTTAGTTAAAAGATATTAGGCAATTCAATACTTTTTTTAGAGATTTTTCTAGTGTTTGTCCCAAAAAAGTAGAAGAGATTTTTCTATCCAATAAGACATCATATTGCTCATTAAAAATCGTGTTGCGAAAATATATTTATTGTTAATAGAGTTGTTTCTGTATTATGAGAATAATAAAATAGAAGAGATTCGAACTTTAACCTTAAACGTAATAGTCACTTGTAGATTTAATAGATTAAAAACATTATACTTATAATGAAAACGAAAGAATTTTGAATTCTGATCCGTGCAGTGACGTCTTAATGGTCTTATGGTATAACCAGCACAAATTTATAATAGAAGATGCCCATTTTGATAGCTATGAGCAACACAATTAGCTGATTGATATAACACCTGATATGAACACCATCCTGAAAGCAGGTTTTAACACATGAAAAAATAAAAACCTATTTCATATCAGGTAATATTCTACTCTAGAGCTTGTGTTTGGTTAGGCATTAATTTCCTTCCCAGATTATGTATTTGAAGCTTCCTCAAGTAGTAAAGTTCCTTGCACAGAAGCACTGTTAGCCTGTTGGCCAGCTCCAGCTAAATGTTGGTGCAGTAGAGAATTAGATATCATCATCGCACTTTTCAACTTTTGATTTATTCTCCTTCAAATGCTCTGTACATAATTTCTAACACAGTATAAATTTCATTCATTTGGTGATGATTCTTATCCGCGGTGGTAAATACATGAACTTGGCTTCTGATTTCTATCCAACTGCAACCTGGAATCCTCTTCATCCCTTTGTCTTTCATTTCTCTCCTTATTGTTGACACATTCTGCCACCTTCCAGCTGCAGAATGTGCATTAGACACCATAACATAAGATGACACATCTCCAGGATCCAAAGCCAGGATTTTTCTTGCCGCAAACTCCCCCAATTTGAGTGGATTTGGCAGCCACCAAGCAATGCCTTCCAAAAACCAATGCCTGGTTCAAAAGTCAAATCACTAATAAATTCCTCGGCTTGTCTGAAGCACCCTGAGCGCGAGAGTAGATCAACCATACAAGCATAATGCTCAGGCTCTAATGCCGGGCTCCTCCGTTCTCACCTGGTTATAATAGGAGTAACCCTTGTCAACAAGACCAGCATGATTACACGCCCACAATAACCCAAGAAGTGTAACACTGTTGGGTTTACATTCTGAGACCCTCATCTTTTCGAAAAAGCTTATGGCTTCCTCTCCTTTACCATTTTGAGCGTACCCACAAATCACAGCATTCCAAGAAACAATGTTTCTTCCCCTGAGTCTATCGAAAACCAAGAGACTATCTTCCATGCTCCCACATTTTGCATAGAAACTTATTAGAGAATTGCTAATAAACACATTGAACTTACCCAAAGCCTTGACAGCACAGGCATGAAAGCTTCTCCCAATTCCTAGCGCTGCTATATTAGCAGCTGCAATTATAGCACAAGGAAAAGTAGATTGACTCGGCACCAACCCATTTCGAAGCATCTCACTGAAAAGATTGACAGCCTCTTCATTGTGGCCTGTTTGGCTATACCCTCCAATCATAGCATTCCATGAAACTACATTCCTCTCTGGCATCACTTTAAAAAGCTCAAGAGCATCTTCAAGCATCTCCTTTTTCAGGTAAGCACATATCAATGTCGTGTAGGAAACAACATTCGGCTTCTGGGTATCTTCGAAAGCTCTCCGAGCATCCTGGATTACGCTCAGCTTGGCATAAAGGTCCAACATTGCACTCCCCACAAACACATTAGAATGCAACCCCATCTTTTTTGCAAATGCATGAAGTTGCTTACCTATACTCAAATCTCCAAGCGCGGTCGAGGAGGGAATGACAGTGCCAAACGTGTACTCATTGGGTCGAATATTCAACACAAGCATTCTTGAAAAGAGGTGCACAGCTTCTTCATGATGATGCTGCCGAGCAAAGCTGCCTATTATTGTTGTGGCCGAGACCACGTTTAAGTCAGGCGTTTCGTCGAACACTTGGTGGGCATTCAAGAATGCGTCTGACGTCTCTGCATGCCTCACAAGATAGGCATTAGCTTTCCGGGTTTCAGCAGGAAGGGTACAAGCGGAAGTGTGAACTGTCCTTTGTATGAATTGAGAGAGAGGGTATCTGCAAAACATGTATTTCATGTGGGTTTGTTAAAGGGAAGTAGTAGGTGATAAGCATATTGGGTAGCTTTTGATCCTTGGAACCAAAACTACATAGAATGTAGCTTGGGATTGGAAGTGTGGGTTTTAAGTTGGTTTAACAAAGGTGGGATAAACTAACTGAAGGATTAAGTAAGCTATGGTTGTCACCTTTGGGCATTATAAGGGTAACGCTAACGTCAAATTCTCAAAGACGCTCAAATCCAACAACACAGCATTATTTTAATTGGAGTTGCAGTTCGTCATGCATTGACGAATTTCAAACTCACTCTCTTTGACTAGACATTTCAAACTGTATTTTTGGTTTCATATGTCCACCATGGACAGAGTTTTGATTAATTTTTTTTTCTAGAATAGTATTGTCTTGTATCTCTTTCTATATACATCCTTAATCTCTTCATGTCACCTATTCGTTCGGACTCTCTTATATGGTCTAATTATAGTTTGTCACATGTTATTTTTTTTTGTTTTTGTATTTTATTTTTACTTTTTTTTTAATTAGATTATACTTCTGTAGGGGATTTTCCCTTCTTTAAACACAATCTAAATTTAGTTTTTTTTAGTAGATAATCTAAATTTTACCAAGCGTGTTTGTGGGATCTTTAGAGAAAGTAAGAAGAACAAAGAAGGAGGAGGAAAAAGACTGCAGGAGGAGGTATCAAAGCACGTGAGTTGTAGATGCGAGCCCTCTTTTTTTTCTTCTTCTATGTTCAGATAAGCATTTAGCTATGGACAGAACTTGGGTGACCAGGTCTTGTTACCTCCAGGTGACAAGGGCCAATTACAATGCTATTAAAGAATCCCCTTTAGCTATTAAAGAATCCCTATATAAGTATAATCTATTAAAGTCCCTTCGGGACATTCGATAAAATCCGATATAATCTATTAATACAAAGTAAAAATAAAATCTAAACAAAACAAAATGACATGTGGCAGACTAAGATATTTGACCATGTATAAAGCCATCTTCAACAATTGGTCTAAAATCTAAACCTATATTTAAATTTTAGGTCACCCAAACCTATAACTATTCATATAGGATCATTATATATTATCATTTAATCACACATGGAGTGAAACTTGCGTTTAATGGAAAAAACTTGAGTTTAAACAAAATTTGTTTGCTCAGCCGATTGTATTAAACAAATTGACAACTATAGTGAAAGATAACAATCTCATGATCAGCCGTCCATTTGTTTGATACATTTGACTAACCAAACGAATTTTGTTTACATTGATTTTTTGCAGGGGTGATCTTTATTGGTTAATTCAACTTTTGTACGGTTAAGATTATAATTCATATTGAAAAAAGTATGTAAACAAGAGAGAGACCGAACACACATATATATTCTAGTCCGGACGAAAGTTTTGCCTTGTTTAATCATATCATATCATACATAACTATTTTATATTAATAAAATCTGACATTTTCCCACACTCACTCACCTTCATAAATTATAGGTTTGGTCATATTTAGTTGAGTCAAAATATGACACATTAATTTTAGGTAAATCATATTTTAACTCAACTTAAATAGTGGGTTAGAGATGAGATTTTTATAAATCTTAAACCTATTATAGGTTTTAAACCAAAAATTAGAGATGGCCTAAGAAACTTCAGACGAGCGTGTCCACACAGGGTCAAACATAAGTTTTTTCCTTTGCAAGAACACTAGTCCCGGTTACATGGAGCATCACCATGAGTAGCAAGAGCCAATAAGAAAGAAATGTTAATAAACAACTTTATTGTGTTTTACAGAAAAAAAAACAAACAAACTCAAATTCAAACAGAGAGCTTATAACTCTTATTTTATGGATACTTACTTATTCCAACAACCCATCCCTCAAGTTCAAGGTTTAAGGATATTGAGCAGATTAATGCGAGCTACTGGAAAACACACAAGATCATGGGCTCTTGGAGTTGTTAGTCCAGGCCTTTCATCCATTTCAACAACACAATCATTATTGTTCATCTTCTTGCTTGGAATAACCTTCCAATCAAAGCACTGAATCATAGCTGCCACCAGACTAGGAACCATTTTCATGGTCAAGTTGATACCGGGACATATTCTCCTTCCGGACCCAAATGGAAGAAATTGAAAATGTTGACCTCTAACATCCATTTCGGTTATCTGGTCACCCCCTTCTAAGAATCTTTCAGGCCGAAAGTCCAGAGGATTTTCCCAGTTTTTAGGATCTCTTCCGATGGCCCAGTTGTTCACAAAGAGTATGGTATTCGTCGGAATAACATATTCCCCGACCTTACAGTCTTCTACTGATATTCTTGTGACCATAGGAACAGGTGGGTGTAGCCTAAATGTTTCTTTGATGATAGCTTGGATGTATGGAAGATTTGAACCGTCAGATTCCTCCACTATTCGTTCATTTCCAACTACACGATCGATCTCCTCCCTTGCTTTCTCGAGCACCGCCGGATGATTGATGAGTTCCGCTAACGCCCACTCCATTGTAATAGCTGTTGTGTCAGTACTAGCCGTGAATAAATCCTGAAAAGGAAAAAGAAAATCGTATACAAGTCATCACAAGTAGATAGATGAGTAAAGGGTGCTATATATAAAGAACCCTAGCTAGTATCGAAACGTTAACTATGGGTTTATTACCATAATTAGAGCCTTAATATGAACTCTTGAAAATCCAACCTCCACACTCTCACCACTCTCATCTTCCAACATATCAAGCAAAATGCTTAGAAAATCCTTGACCTCCTCGTCCTTTTCCTCTCCTCCATTAGTTTTCTTGTTCTTAATTCTCAATTGTTCACGTTCCTTAACAACCTTCTCCACTAATTCATCAAACTTGAGATGCGTGTCCTCAATTCTCTTCCCAAACCCCTGTAAGTCCAGTTTCTTCCAAACCATATTAAAATCACACAAGTTCAACTCTCCAAAGATCCTCGTCGCCTCCCGAACCACCAACCTCGCCTCCTCAGCCCGCTCTGTGCTGCTCGAAGTGGAGTACTTCCCAAGCATCATCTGGCCTATAATGTTGTGGCCAAGCCTCGGCAGCTCTTCGCTGAGGTTTACAGCCAGACAACTCTCGGCTCTCTCGGCCAAGAGTCTTAGGAGCCGAGAGTACCCATCCGCCCTAATGGAATGAAACTTGCCGACGCTACGGCTGCTGAGGAGCTCATTCACCGTCACCTTCTTGATAAACTTCCAGTATGGTCCGTAGGGCGAAAATGCCAAGGAAGAATCGTAGGTTATGCGTTTGATGGCGGCGGACTGAGCGTGGGTTGCGAAGGAGAGTTCATGGGTTTTGAGGAACTCTTTTGCGAGCTCGGGCGAGGTCACGACGATGCATGGGACGGAGCCGAGACGGAGAGAAAATATGGGACCAAACCGGAACGAGAGGGCTTGGAAAGAGCGGTGGATGAGAGGGCCAAGGATATGGAAGTGGCCAATTATGGGCAAAGCTAAGGGGCTTGGAGGGAGGTGTTGAACACGGTGAGTGTGGCTTAGTACACTCCTAGTGAAGAAAAGGAGAGAGATAATTCCAGAAGCAAAGAGTAGGAGTACCTCAAGTGCCATCGATTCTAGCTCACTAGGCTGTAAAAGGCTTTGGTATATGTTCTTGTTAATTTGATCAAGAACACATGCCAGCTATTTGAAGAGCAAAGGAGAGTCTTGAGAAAAGGAAAGAAAATAAATTAGGAAAATGTTTCTAGGCCTTATTAATAAGGTCTAGAATTTTTTGCCTTAATCTTAAGTGGCATGCCAAATCACATATCCACATCATCCAATAAAAAAATCATGCATGTCATTTTGGGTAAAAATACAATCTTATCATTTCGTATCCAATGACTCTAGATTATTTTGTTTATATTATATAAAAAGATGTTTTTGAAGCCATTTTTTTCATTACTCGTGCTTAAATTTAAAATGTGAAATATATATATATATATATATATATATATATATATATATTATACTCAGTTTGAAAATATGACTCATTTGAATATATATATATATATATATATCTATATATATACATACACAATTTTTTCCCAAGGAGAAAATTATACATATATATATATGTATCTATATATATTTTTTATATATAGTTCATCCAATATAAATTCGATAGAGATTTTTTTTTTAAAGTTCGATGGAGAATATATATATATATAAAGTAAAAAGAAAAAATAATGGTGAATTAAGAAGTTTAAATTCTAAAACTATCTGATTCACAAAGATAATTTTTTTATTAATATCGTAATTGTGACCCTAAATCTAATTAATTATTATAATATTTGACTCCATAAAAAATGCATTTAATTTAGTTCATGTAAGGTAACTAAATCAACTTGATTAAAAAAGTTAACTAAATAATCTTGATGAAAACAAAAAACAATATTTGGTATAATTATTCGTTAATTTGGTATGATTATTAATTAGATCGTTATTAATAAACTATATTTGGTATAGGCTACCTATATAGACATGTCCATATTAAGAGGATATGCAAACATTCATATTAGTATACATATTGTCATCTATAAGTTAATCCTAATCGTTCTTATAATAAGGTAATCAGACAAATCAAAACTTAAATTAAATTTGCAAATTGGAAAGAAAATTTAACATTCATATTCGGTAGCTCATGAAATATTATTATTCAAGAGGTAAGAAATTCCCCACTAATAAATTGACTTTTTATGAAAGTTTAAAATTTTCATTTATGATATTGATTTAAAAATATTGATTTAGGTAACTTGATCACCATACTCTGAATTATTTTCCTTCTTTGTTTAAATTATAATAAGTTTACGTTAGGCATGAGAACTTTTTGGTCAAGAGATGAACTTCATTGAATAGGTATGAGATATAGTGATTGAATAGGTATGTTAAGTGTAAAGTGATACTTCATTTAAGGAATGTCTAAAATAGAAGTCAGCATCCACATTAACATAAACTAACATACTATTCTATACGAATAAATACGTACTAGGCATTCAATGATGATTTCAATAATATTGAAAAAAAAGCTAGCCATCTTTGATATATAGATTTTAAGTCGTGAACATATCTTATAGTGACAAACATGTACTAAGTAGTCAATTATGAACTAATAATGTTCCCTTGGAACTTTTCTCTAATAGAATATTCTCATTGAAATAAAAGTCATTGTTCACATTGAAATTCAAAGTCATAAACATGTCACATATTAACCAATAAGTTACAAGTACTGATAACCTAGTAATGTTCACTTGGAACCTTTCCCAAATAGCATGTTCACATTGAACTTCACATTGAAATAGAAGACATTATTTACATCAAAATTTGAAGTCGCCCTTCACATTGAAAGTTAAAGTCCTAAACATGTCTTATAGTAACAAATAAGTTATAAGTAGCGGATAATAAACTAGTAATTCTCTCTTGGAACTTTTCCCTAACGACAGATTCACATTAAAATAGAAGTCATAATACACATTAAAGTTCACATTCAAATAGAAGTCATTATTCACATTGAGATTTAAAGTGATAAACATAAGTTATAAGCAGTCAATGATGAGCTAGTACGTAATGATCACTAAACAAATAAGTACTAAGTAGCTGACAGTGAGCTAGTAAAGTTCACTATAAATCTTTCTTTAGTGGAATATCCACACTAAAATAAAAGAAATAAGTACTAAGTAGCTAACTACGTGCTACTTGCAAGTTCATTGAGGACGTTTCCTAGCTTAATGTCATATTCACACTAAAAAATGGAATAAATAAGTTTGGGGTTTAGGGATAAGAGTTCAGGGTTTAGGGTTTAAAGATTAAATATATTAAGTATTTAATAATGAGCTAAGTACAAGTTCACCGGGGACTTTCCCTAATGGCATATTCGCACTAAAACGTACAGAACACATTATACGTATTAAATGTCTCATGTATTAATTTCATCATTTTAAAGTCTCATGTATTAACTACTTTGCAAGTTTAGACCATTTTTATACTCCTCCCATCTACTTGGCAGTACATATACTAATATGAATGTTTGCATATTCTCTTAATACGGATATGCTTATATAGGTACCATATACCAAATATAGTTTATTAATAACAATCTAATTAATAATCACACCAAATTAACGAATAATTATACCAAATATTGTTTATTTTCATCAAAATGATTTAGTTACCATTTTTATGTAGTTGATTTAGTTACGTTACATGAACTAAATTAAATGCATTTATTTATGGAGTCAAATATTATAATAATTCATTAGATTTAGGGTCACAATTACGATATT
>NC_020496.1:9587175-9588299 GCF_000184155.1 Fragaria vesca subsp. vesca
CTCTAATAGCGACACTCCCGGTCTAGACACTATTTTGTCAAAACTACTCACGTCAGCTCATGACATTAATGCAACCGTTGTGGATCTTCGGATCACTGGTTCAAGATTGTCAAGCTCCTTTAAATTGTGAATGCATACAAAAAGGTATGGAAAATCAATATGAGGACAAGAACGTCATCCTCATGATCGCGAATATCAAAGATTCAGATCCTGCTCTAGCTACCCATGACTTGGATGTCATCAGCTAGACATTGATTTTCGTTCCAAGTTATATGTACTAAGGCGTTGTATCGACGTCCTTTGTCTATTTGAGACCTCGATGTACTCACATTAGCAATAATGAATGCCTTGAGAATTTTTTCGAAGTGAAACTATTCTCCTCTTATGGTTCATATTGATTTACAATCAAGATGTACACTTATATTGTCCTTAGAAACATGGCATATTGTGCCGATTTTGGTCCCTTCCTTTGAAGGTGACTCTTGGCACTGCATCCTCAAGGAGGATCGCCCACGTGTTTCCGGTTAAGTCTTCTACCCTATAGCGGATTTTTCATCATCAATTGTTTAACTAGGCTCATCCAAGCTCAGTGTGATGTCTTAGAATTGTCCGAAATTAAGGAGATAGTGGTTTTAAGTGTGCCTCGCACTACCGACCCTTCACGGACATGCCTGGTCATACTGACTTGGAGTTACCGAAAGCTTTTGATTTTGGATCCCCCTACGCTATTAAACCAATTGCAAGACGTTGAAGACTTATCAAAGCTGGAAAATTATCATCATGATCGGATCCTCTAGGTCCTTTGAGTTAGTTTATGTTCATGTCAGGGAGCTTTTGCTAACTAGTCATGGAGTTTACGACCTTAGAACGACCGAAATATTTGCATGCAGCTTTACTATTCATCTACAACCCACCATCATTGAATTTTGTTGTACTACAGCTCGTGACTGTGTACCAGGATTGACACGAAATTGCAATCCTTGAGCTCGGCAAGATTGAAACGGATCTCCAATCCTTGAGCTCGGCTAGATGTTATTTCTAGATGCCAAATCGCATTGCCATTGCGTACAATGATTGGTCATTTGAGATGAATAAGTTTAGGTTGGATATGAACCTCCACCTAT
>NC_020496.1:9589370-9609844 GCF_000184155.1 Fragaria vesca subsp. vesca
ATGTGTGCCTTGGCCTTATGCCAATAGGATATGTAGTTAGACTAGATCTATGTATTCATATCCTTACCATATTGGTATTGTGTAATTCCCTATATAAAGGGCTCCTATCAATGAATAAGATGACTCTCTTGCTATCTCTTTGTCTCTACACTTTATTCTTCATCAAAATGATAATTTTATCTCCTCAAAATGCATTTTGTATGCCCTTTAATAAAAATGAGTGGACCACTTTTTGAGTTTGTATACCATACACATCTGTATAGTAGACAAACCCGAACCAATGAGAGGTTTGAGTTTTCAGCATTTGTTCATTTTTAATCTTGTTATACTGGGAAGCAAATCACCTTTGCCTAAAAACCCAATTCTAAACCTGTGCCATGAACCCGGATCTGACATATGTCTAGACTTACCAGAAGTTAACACCGTTAAGTTAATTATTTACCAGCTATTTTCATAACAAAATAAATATAACTTCAATTGATTATTAATGTTTCACTCCAACTCTTCCTCTTCCATATGTTCACCGAGTTCACCAAACACCTACAAACCCAATTCCATAATCCAGAACTCCCCTGATTCTTTCAGCCTCTCTCGATCCTAACTACTTCCCAAGCACATCTCTTCCTATAAGTTTTCTAGAAGTCAAGTGGGTTTTCTATCTTTAATGGATTCAGGGTCTCGTCTCCCCATTCTTTCTGATTGTCCGGCAAGTTTCTCTCTCTCGAAGTCTTCAACCTTTTCATTTATGTTCATACAATTGCAAATTTTGACTGTAATGAGTGTAATCCATGTAGTTTGGTCATCTGGGTTGCTACTGTTTAGCTCCATGGGTAAAGATGCGATGTTTGGGATTATAGGGTCCATAGAGAGAGCAATTGGTACCATTTTATGGGGTTTGTGATTAAGTTATTGATCTATTTAGAGAATCTAAAGTTATTGATCTCAGTTCAATTGGCTTATTTGTACGTGGTCTAGTTTGACTATTTAGATTGTAGAGTATCTGGGGTTGTGGAGTTTTGATCTATGGATACTTTTGGAGCCCAAGCTTATGGGTTTTAGGGTCTGGTGGTGATTGGCGACGGAGATGAGAGGAGCCAACAAAGTCAAGAAATCGATGATGATGATGAAGGTAGAAACATCGATGAAGAAGCCAGGCTTTCTTCGATGAAGATGAAGAAGCCAGACGAATCACGAGAAAGAAAGAGAAAAAAAAATTACTTTATGAAATTATAAATAAAATGAGAGTTAACAGAGTTAATGTTGTGTTAGACAAATCAATGACATGTCAAATTCTGATTCGTGGCACATGTTTGACATTAGGTTTTTAGGTTTTTAGGCATAGGTGATTTGCTTTCGTTAGAACATCTCTAACTACTTCTTCAAAATTTTTTTTATAATGAGGAACAAAGTCAATTCTTCAAGTAATTTTTCTTCTCCAATTCTAACAGATTCCCTATTTTTGGAGATTTCATGATCATTCCCAAATCCTTCTATAAAATTATAGAGTTTGTTGCAAATAACGGGAATTTGGGTTTCTCTCTCACATTCCCTATTTTGGAGAAAATTTTTAGAGAATTTGTTGGAGCAAAAACACCCAAAATCTTCTCCAAAATGGAGAAAATCGAGAAAATGGGGAAGCTGTTGGAGATGCTCTTATACTGGCGAAACAAGAATGTAGACCACTTTAAAATCTTAATATGTTAGTAGATAGATTTAGGTTTGGGCTCGGGCCCAAACCGGCATGGCATTTACAGGGACCAGGCTCGGATCGATTACTGTATACCCGAGCTGGGCTTTGCTCTTATGAAATAAGGGACTGGGCCAGGCCTTCCGGTTTTCGGGCCCAAATTCTGTAAAAACACAAAAGTTCAAAATCTGTACAAATGCTTAATGCATTACAGACTTTACAGTCAATCAACTTTACATATCAATACCAGCTGCAAAAGTGTATAAACTGCATTCTCATCTCTCACAATTACAAAAAATGAACTTGTAAATGTAATTGTAATACCCCAGATTTTCATATTATTTTCCTTGTATTATTTCCTAAATTAATGAAGGATTATTTGTGGAAAATTCCTTTTGTTTCGTATGTGCGAAGTTAAAGTTTCGGGAGTCAATTTTATTAAGGTGCCTTGACTTTTAAGAGGTCAAAAGTTGACTTTCTTATCCGTAAGTTATTTTCAAAAACTTTCTTCATCGAAGTTGTAGAGTTTGGCGATACGAGTTCGTAGACACGTGGCACGCGTAAAACGGATGTCGCATGAAAAAGTTATGGTAAGAGGAAGTTAGTTTCCGATTTTGGAAGGTGTATAAATAGAAAAATGTGTGGGTTATTTTCAGAAACCCTAAAATTACAGAAAAACCCTTGTAGTTTCTCTATCTCTCTCTCGTCTCCATTTTCACCCTTAAACTTCTTCCAGCCATAACTCGGTCATTTGGCGACGGATTTAGGCGTGCTTGGTACCGTTGGAAAGCTCTCACTCCCCTCTTTCTATTCATACCAGTCTCAAACCCTATGGAGCATTATGCATGGCGCAGCAAGGCCCGCAAGTTACTGCTATCGCTGGCGGTGAAGCTTCGACCGATTCCGGCGACATCGAGGTTTGAGGCTACCCATTTCTAGAAGTTCTTGTCCTTCTGAGCATGATGATACCAGTCTTGAAGCCCAATTCGAATCGTGGAGCTTTTGAGTTCAAAGTGCTCATTGTTTTTTTCGGCGATGTTTCCGGCCTTTTTTCGGCAGAATTGGCTTTGGCCATAGGTATGAAAAGTGTTCCATTTAATGTGACCTACAAGTTTGTTGTTGGGAGCTTGCCTAGATTTTGAAGTTGATGGGGTGGCGAGTGGGGCCCACTCACCGCTCCCTGTGGTGGCTCGTGGCAGCCCGTCGGACAGTGTTGTAGCTTTAGTTTCTTTGGTTAGCTAACTCTTGTTATTGTGAGCATGTTGAGTTGTGGAAATTCTAGGTTATGAGTAAGGATTGCATGCTAGGTTCTATGTTATTCGTAGGTGTTTTGGGAGGTTGTGAACTTTGGAAGTTTGAGAATTAGAAGTAGCAGTTTTGGGTCGTTAAATTCGACGACCTTGGAAGGTTGTCCTTCTTTGGGCAAACCTCGATTTAAGTTTTGGGTTAAGAGGGCAAGTGTTACTTTTTAGTTTGAATGGTTACTAAGGTTATTAATTGTTTTAATTAGGTAGCCTGTGGAGTTGTTAGTGAGCTTATTCCTTGTGTTTTTGTGAAGACGCAGCGAGAGTATTTAGGTGAGTAAATCTCACCAATGTTCACTTTGGGACCGATTATTTATGGTTATTGTGATGATGATTATGATGATGGTTGTGTTGATGATAATGATTATGATGATGATGATTGTGATGATGATTATGATGATAAAATGATGATGATGATTATAATTTAAAAATTATGTTTTTGTTTGTTTTAAAATATATGAGCTTGATCGTCAACGGCTCATAGGTAAGTTAAAACAAGTTTTCCTATCATATGATTATTTTAAGGTTCATGTTATCATAATGTTTTTGACTATTGATAGATTATTCTTGTGGGGATATCTATGTTTGTTCGTATAAATATATCTATATGGAATGATATAATTTTTATGATGTGCTCATTTTGTTGATTGATAATGATTTGATTATATTGTGATTTGTGGTTTAGATAGTCAAACTGGGTTCCAATCCTTTAATCGGGTGATTGGTTACGGTTATGATGATTCTACTCTATTGTGATTTGTTGTTTAAATAGTTAAACCGGGTTTCAAACTTTTAACTGGGTGATTGGTTACAGTTATGATGCTATTTTTATTTTGTGATTTGATATTGGACAGTCAAACTGGGTTCCAAGCCTTTGGCCTGGTGATTGGTTACTATTAGGAATAGAGCTCTAGTCCGTTTGTCAGTGTAGGTTATGGGAGGTACTTGAAGGTATCTGGGACCCATGAGTACATAAATTGTTGTTGTAGGTCATGAGAGGTATTTATTAATTAATATCTGGGACTCATGGGTACATGTATATTTGTAAAAGTATTGGTTATGTGGTTTTAACATTGTTCTTAATTGTTGTCAATTAAATTCTTTGTTTTGAGTATCTCCTGAACTATGCTTAATGCAGGAGATTTTAAATCTTATTTGTGTGACTTTTAGTGAAATTCCTGAACTATCCTTTTTGCATGATTCACTTATGATTTTGATTGTTTTGGAAATTGTTGTGTTTTCTTATTTACTCTCTTTTAAATTTTCTTGTTTAAAGCGATTCTTGAATTAAGTTCTAAAGCAGGAATTACCGGTTTTATCTTATGTGATGTTGGATTGAGTTATTTTTTGGAGTTACTCATATGGGCTTTTTAGCTTACCAGGTTTATTGTTTACAACCCGGTGCACCAATTCATAGTGTAGGGGTTAGACCTGCAGGTGATGATCAGCAGGGTTGAGGCAGAGGCTTAATAGCTGGGTTTTAGATGATGTACATTTTATTTGTATATTATGCAGTTTTTTTTTTAAACTCATGTGAGAATCCTTATTTTACTAGACTTTTGAAGTTAATATAATTAAGGAGATATAATGTCTAACTCAGTTGTTGAGTTTTATTGACATTTACACTTCCAGCATTTGAGTTTAGTTTGGAAGTTGTTGAGCAGGTTTTGGGATTTTAAGATTTTGAGATGTCTCATGCTCAAATTTTTGAAAATTCTCTTTTGAAAATTAATTTTCAAAAATTGGGGTGTGACAGAAATGACAATGCAACCATCAATTTGTCATAACTCATAAGTCATAACATAAGTAACAACTACTCATAAGTCATAAGTCATAACAGCAAGTTTAAAAATACAAATTTCAAACCTATATAGCCATAAACAACAACTACTCATAACACTGAAGACATCTCAAAAAGCCGAAGATGACTAGCCTCATATCTCTTCTCCTCCTAAACCCTAGCCACCATGGCATGAGAATTTCTTCACGGCACTCTCTGCCAATACCAAGTAGCTTTATGCCGGCCTCCAATCGTCTCATGACGGTAAGAAAAGACACGATCAGGTCACTTTATTTCCAACCAAGACCTCTCTTTACATAAGAGACACATCAGATTTTAGGGTTTACTTGACAACCAAATTTGATGGTTGTTTAGTCGCCGTCGTGGGTGCAATAAGGCCAACGCCACTTGTTGCTGAAGCTATGCCATTGAGAAAGATCATAAGGGTGGATTGGCTTTCTTTTCCATATGAGAAGAGAGGTATGAAGCTAGCAGTGGAGTGTGTCGATGTATTGGCAAAGTGCAGCGATGCGAGTCCTCTGGATCTAGTATCCATCCTGGTGCCACATGCTGCTCTTGGCCAGAAATGGCTAACGCTCACCGGGGTCTGGCTCCGGACATATCTGGTGATGAGATACAAGATGATGTGATGGGCTTAGGCTCATCAACCAAAGGTTTTGGCTATGGGTTTGAGTCTTATATGGGCTTAGCCCTAAAATTAGGTAGTTTTTAAATTTTAATTTCAGTCTACAATCTACGCTATATTGTTTGTTGAGGTAGGTTTGCTTTTCAATAAGTGAGTCAGAGTCTTCAAATATAAGTCCTACTAATCATTGTAAGGTTTTATCGTTACGAAACCTTGTCTATCCATATAGTGGTAGTGGGTGGATATGTAATGGTCATCTTGGCATGAGTATGCATATTGAAATGAAATATTATTATTTGATGAGAAATTTTATTAACACATTGCAAAATACTAGATACACATACCCTACTTAAGACACCATGTATCCAATTTTTTATATTTTTATAGGAGAAATTACTGGTCACTCCATTAACTTTCATGCGCACGACAATTTACTCCATTAACTTTCAATTTCAATCGATCACTTCTCAAACTATCCAATGTCACACAATTAGGTCCATCCGTTAAGTGACCGTCCAAATCAGTGGTTAAGTTGCTGACTAGACATATTTTTCAACTGGAAATTTCATTTAACACCCCACCTCTCTCTCTCTCTCTCTCTCTCTCTCTCTCTCTCTCTCTCTCTCTCTCTCTCTCTCTCTCTCTCTCTCTCTCTCTCTCTCTCTCATTTAAAACCCATCAGCTAGCCATGGCTTCCCACTTTTCTCTCTCCGCCGTTTCTCTCATCACCCTCCTCTTCCTCACGGAACGCCGCCTCCTCCATCACCATCGGCGTCACCTATTTCGCCTCTACCGTCGCCACCTACCCCACCCCTCGGCTACCGGAGCGTGTGGCATCAACCGTCACTTCCCTCAGCCTCGCCGCCCTCCGCCTTGACGTCTCTGACCCCAACCTCGTCTGCGCCTTCCTTTACTCCAACACCACCCTCCTCCTCACCATTCCTAACGCGTTGGTGTCCCACCTCTGGCCGCCAACCGCACCAACGCCTTCTGGTGGCTCACCGTTCAACACTTCTAATTCTCAAATCTGAAATTTTAGGGATTGAAATCCCCAATTAGGTTATCAAGTCCCATCAAATTGAAACAGGATTGTTTCCAATCAAACAAATGGCTTCAATTTCATATAGAGGAAGGGGAGGCGAGCAAGAAAAGGTTGTTGGCTGGGGATTCGAAGTGGTTGAGATTTCAAGTCTAGCACGGGTCTGAAGCGGAAAACGGAAGGGCTTCGTGGATGGTGTTGTTTAAGGTTTGGTTGGCGGCGAAGGGAGAAGATTGTTGTGAGGGTTTGAGTTTTGGGCTTCAGGAGAGAGATGCGGAGTAGGTGGGTTTGAGTTTTTGGCGTCGGGAGAGAGATGTCGAGGAGCTGCGGGGTGAGTTGCTGGTGGTGTGGTTGCGGTGTCAATGTGGTTGGTTGCTGGTGGTCTGGTTGCAGTGTGTTTGATTACGGTGTTGATGTGGTTGGTTGCTGGTGGTGTGGTTGGTTGGTTGGTTGCTGGTGTTGTTGTTGCGGTGTTATTGAAGGTCCAACTGGTAATGTGGTTGCGGAGGAGGAGAGAGAAGAGATTGAAGACACAGGACGGTGGAGAGAGAGAGAGAAAGAGAGAGAGGTGGGGTGTTAAATGAAATTTCCAATTGAAAAATAAGTCCAGTCAGCAACTTAACCACTGATTTGGACGGCCACTTAACGAATGGACCTAATTGTGTGACATTGGATAGTTTGAGGAGTGATCGATTGAAATTAAAAGTTAATGGAGTAAACTGTCGAGCGTATGAAAGTTAATGGAGTGACCAGTAATTTCTCCATTTTTATATTAACATTTTATTAGATACACAACCACAAACTTCCTAAACTATCATCATTCATATATATGACATCATCATATTAACTAAATTGATCTTATTTGATAAAAAAAACTATTTTTAAGGATACCGACTAACTTTTTAAATACATCAATCTTTTTAGGCCCTATTTGTTTGGCATGAACCATGGAATGGAAAAAGAATTAATATGGTTTTCCATTCCATTGGGTTGATTGGTTTATATAGAGATTGAAAATGAAACAAAAAAAGAGATCTGACTGGAAATTAACTCCCTTATAAAGTCTGAATTTAATTACCTTGTCATGGGTGGTATTCTAATTTCATTTCCACCGTCAAAGCCACAATTACATAAATTATCCCTCTAATAAATTTTAATGCTATATTTGAAAATTATAAAACGGCATTATTGAAAAATATAATTTTGTATTTCATTATTATGACTTACCAAACGTTAAAATAAGAATTAATACTTGATCCCATCATTTCATTTCCAATATCTACCAAACACCAAAACCAGTGAAGGCAGCTAAAAATCTTAAACACAGGCACGAGTTGCTCCGTATTAGACGGAGCTGAGCATCCCAAAACCTAAACCCTAGGTTTTGGTTAAAGGGCGGCGGAGGATTCCGATGGCTGGGTTCTAGACGGCGATATTCTCTTGGAGAGGACTTCACTGGTGGTGATCGCTTTCAGTTTTGTGGTGTGCTTGTGCAGCCGCGTCAACCTCGGTAGCGGAGAGGATAGAGTGAGGAAGGGTGCTTCGGCTCCCAACGAAGGCGGCGAGGATCTCTAGAGGTGTAATGACGCATGCGGTGGAGGCAATTGGAAAGTAGTGGACCGGCAGCGACTCTTGGTTGTTGTCCGTTGAGTAGGGGCGAAGGCTTCTCTTGTCTCCAAACAAGAAGAAGGAGGTCTTCGACCTTGTTTTCTCAAAGGCGGTGTTTGTTACAGCGGTGGCCCGTAGCAGTCATCATGGGTTTCAAGGCGGTAAAACCACCAGACTGAACCAGCGGCAGGAGTCTCCTCCAGAGGAGTGAGGCAGGTCTGGGCCTTAGTTTGCTGGGCTGCAACTTGCACCCTAGTGGGTTGAGCCTTTGGGCCTCCACCTTTTCTCCTTTCAATTTGGTTTGGACCTGGGCCGGGTTCTATGGATGGAGCGAAAGATCCCTACATAACCTTCTCGAAGAATCTACCCCCTTTTTGATAGAAAGGTACACCAGAAGGGTCTTCGGCCTCGATTCATTAAGTTGGGGTACTTTAGTTGGTTAGGTAGTTTATTGCTTTATAAGCCAAAATAAAGTCCTCTTGTGGACATTAGTTTTTGAGTTGGTATTTCTTTGTAATTTTGTACGCTCTTTGAGTCGTATCGGAGCTCTGCTCCCGGTTGACCAGCCAGTTGGACTTGTATTGGAGTTTAATTCCCGCTCGTCCCATCGGTCAATTATTTGTGCATAGTCATGTAATATAGAGTTTGTCTTTGGTCATTCTCCTATAGCTTGACATAGTAAGGTCGTATGATTGAAATTAATGGAGCTTGACTCCATTTTTCCTCAAAAAAAAATATCTACCAAACACCCACATGGAAATACCAAAACATGAAAATAAATAATTTTCCTATTTTTACATTCTTGTCAACCAAACGGGGCCTTAGACTCTCAATCAATTGAATACCACCGGGGAATTGGATGATAATTGCTAATTAATACAAATTATTTGACAATCCCACAAAAATCAAATTCTCAAGTTGGACAAGAATCAAAACATATAGCTAATCAAATCCTCAAAAGGTATCATGGATCCTATATCCCTATTGAAATTAAAATGTATATTCTCTACTAATTTAATACATACTTTTCTATGTCAAGAAAAGTATTTCCTAATCTTTCAAAAAAGAAAAAAAAAAAACCAAAGTATTTCCTAATGGAGTATACCCTAATTCTTATATAAAGGTAGTATGATAATGCATGGTTTTCCATCATGCTTTCACAAAACCATGGCAGCTACTTACGACAAATATTGGCCTGTGGCCTTATTTGTGCTTTCGTTGCTTCTAGGTTTTGCCTCCTGCTATCATCCTATAAGGTTTGGTAGTCTACCAAAAGGACCAATTCCATCATCTGCACCAAGTAACAAATCAGGTGGTCATGTTCCTCCATCATCACACAAATTAAACGACGTAAGACTACAAAAGAGAGAGCAGAATCCACCGTCTCAACATGTCCATAAATCGAACTCTCCTCCTCCTCCTCCTCATAACAGCTTAAACTTTGGTATGCTACTAAAAGGAATTCCAGTTCCACCATCTGCACCTGGCGGCTACCCTCCTCCTCCTCCTCCTCATAACAGCTTAAACATTGGTATTCTTCCAAAAGGAGTGCCAGTTCCACCATCTGCACCTGGTGGCTACCCTCCCCCTACTCCTCCTCATAACAGCTTAAACTTTGGTGTTCTACCAAAGGGAGAGCCGATTCCACCATCTGCACCCAGCAGCGACCCTCCTCCTCCTCCTCCGCCAGGTTTCTCAAGAATTGCACGAAAGTCTTTAAAATTTTGAGGGTTGCTCTCACGCCCTCGTATCCTTCACCAGTTGTGTGATTTCAAGCTCGTTTTGGTGTAGGCCATAATAATGTTGATTTTGTTCAATAAAGTAGCATGGTATACTAATGTGTGCTTTATTTTGAATTTGCCATAGTAGCAGTTTAGCTACCCCATTTTAATCAAGAATCTTCATCATTTTATGAGCTGATTAAAATCAGATAATATTGCACAAAAAGGTAATTAGGATCAGACAAAAAGGTATAGATACGAACCAATTGATAGTATAAGAGCAGATGCACCAATGAGTTAATTACGTGGGTTAAATCATCATATGGGCTAAAAACATCATCCTCCAACATAAAATTGGTGTGGGTTAGAGCTGAGACTCATGTGAGACCTATCTAGTTGGGATAAAAATTAACCCACGTCTTAGTCCAGATTGATTTTGCTACGAGACCACAATCATCTCCATTAATTGCAGACAACAACTTGCACATGGGTTTCCACCGATTATTTATTAAAATATTTCAACATGCTTTTAATATGGGCCATTGAGATCAAGATCAGACGAACCGTATTTAAAGGCAACAATTACTTTATTTAAAAAACAATTAATCAGTGATTCTAGTTTAATTTCTTTATATGTATTACATGAGCATTTTGTGTATAAAAAATAATTATTGAATTCAATAATAAAGTGAAAGATAATAATTATTTATCATTTAAAAAACATGTTTTATAAATTGTGAATAGTAATTAGTCCTCAGATTGATCTTGTTGTTGTATTGTCGAACTAAGGACCAAAGGTTTATTTGAATGAATAGTGTATTAACCCCGGTTGAAAATCGGTCCAACGTACCCACCTAAAATGGATGTATTTGCTCTGAACATAATTTTTTCGCTCATCAGATTCTTATTATATAATAATAATTTTTATTATTATAGAGTCAAAACGAGGCCCAAATTGGAAAAGAATTCAGACCTTAGTAAAAGAAAATCGAGACCCAAAGGCCCAAATGCAGAAAATGCCTATATAATAATAAAAAAAGCCAGATAGAATTAAAGAACGTAAAACCCGATTGGATTGGGAAAGATTGAGACTATAAAAATTGGGTTTCCCCTAAACAGAGAGCAAAGAATTCCTTCAATTCCGCAAATGGCACTCTCATCCTTCCAAAGAGGCGACCAGGTCGAAGTCTGCAGCAAACTTGAAGGCTTTCTTGGCTCTTATTACGAGGCCACCGTCGTGGCAAACATGGGCACCAACTACGTTGTCCAGTACAACAACTTGGTCGAGGAGTTCAACGACGCTGTGCCGCTGAAAGAGACCGTCAAGGCCGCCGAGGTCCGCCCTTTGCCGCCGGAAATCAGGGAGGCTAATAATAATGGTGCTGGGTTTCATGTGGGTGATAGGATCGATGCTTACGATCTTGATGGGTGGTGGGTCGGTACAGTTTCGTCGGAGGATAATGGGTCTGGGTATCAGTCTGTGTTTTTTGAGTATACTGGGCAAGAGCTGGAGTACCCAGTTTTGAAGCTGAGGGTTCATCAGGATTGGCGCAATGGGAAATGGGTCTTGTCCAAGAAGACCAAGAGGACTGTTGTGCGTTGAAGCGCTTTGGTGCTTGGTTTTCAGACCAAGAAACCTGGTCTTTATCTTGCGACTTGTACTGTAACGTTTTGTTGAATATTGAATGCAATGTAAGCAAGGTTAGATGAATTTTGAATGTAATATAAGCTTTTTCAATGCACCGTCTTTATTCTGGCAATTTTTTGTTTGTTTGGCACTATGGCTACATTCATGGTGAGTTTATCTTGGCTAGAAGAAAATCGTAGCAAGGGAAAGAAATAAAATCATAAGATGTTGCGAGTTTCAGAAAGGAGAAAAGATTTATTTATTTTTAAGGCCAATTACATATAAGTCAACTCTAAGACATTTTTTCTCACATAAGTCCACCCCAACATTTTTACTCACATAAGTCCACCCAAGCCTAAATAAGGTTTTGGTTTAGGTATTTAAGTTCAACATAATTACAGACTGCCATCCAACCAAAAAATTAGATTTTCTCTTTTATATTTACAAAAATGCCACTAGTGTAAAAAGTCAACAACCACTCCTCCCCGGAAAAGTCTCCGGCAGACCTCCGGCGAGGTCTACGACGGACTCCGGCCGACCTCCGGCGAGGTCTCCGACGGACTCCGGCCGACCTCCGGCAATGTCTCCGGCCGAAATTCCGATGAGGTTTTCGACAGTTACGAAAGCTACTACCGCCACCAATAAAAGCTACTATCCCTAGCTAGAAAAGCTACTACCACTGACTACAAAAACTACTACCGCCAGCAAGAAAAACTACTATCCCTAGCTACAAAAGCTATTATCCCTAGCTAGAAAAACTGCTACCACCGATTACAAAAGCTACTACCACCGACTAGAAAAGCTACTACCACTGACTACAAAAAGCTACTACCGCCAGTAAGAAAAGCTACTACCGCCAGCAACAAAAGCTACTATCTCTAGCTAGAAAAGCTACTATCACCGACTAGAAAAGCTACTACCGCCAGCAAGAAAAACTACTACCACCAGCAACAAAAGCTATTATCTCTAGCTAGAAAAGCTACTACCACCGACTACAAAAGCTATTACGGCCAGCAACAAAAGCTATAATCCTAGCTAGAAAAGCTACTACCACCGACTACAAAGCTACTACCGCCAGCAACAAAAGCTACTACCGCCAGCAACAAAAGCTACTACTAACAACAAAAGCTACTAAAACCAACAACAAAAACTACTATTACAACAAACCAAAACTACTATGGATCGATGCGAGGAGAGAGACAGGCTCAGGCGATCTGAAAGGCATAGTCGTCGTCGTCGTCGACAAAAACAAAGATGCAATCGAGCTCGAAGTTGTCGTCGTCGAGGCGCTGTCAACTGAAACTGAGATGCAGTGGAGGTCGAGCCGGACGATTGTCGTCGATGGATCATCTGAGAGAGAGATCTCCGACGCAGGCAAATCTGCGATTGCATTTAAGAGCCAGTTTGGTGACGACCTTGAGGGAGATGCAGTTGAGGCCGAGATCATTGTGCAGGCGTCGTCGAAGGTTGATCTGGAAGTCATTGTCAAGGCTAGGAGGCGACATCGTAGTCGTCGTCAGAGAAGCAATTGAGGTCCTGCCGGAATTCGTCTCGAAGCGACAGCGGTGTTAGAATCGAAGGAGGGAGAGAGAGAGAGAGAGAGAGAGAGAGAGAGAGAGAGAGAGAGAGAGAGAGAGAGAGAGAGAGAGAGAGAGAGAGAGAGAGAGAGAGAGAGAGAGAGAGAGAGAGAGTAGTAGAGAGTAGTAGTAGTAGTAGTAGTAGTAGTAGTAGTAGTAGTAGTAGTAGTAGTAGTAGTAGTAGTAGTAGTAGTAGTAGTAGTAGTAGTAGTAGTAGTAGTAGTAGTAGTAGTAGTAGTAGTAGTAGTAGTAGTAGTAGTAGTAGTAGTAGTAGTAGTAGTAGTAGTAGTAGTAGTAGTAGTAGTAGTAGTAGTAGTAGTAGTAGTAGTAGTAGTAGTAGTAGTAGTAGTAGTAGTAGTAGTAGTAGTAGTAGTATAGTAGTAGTAGTAGTAGTAGTAGTAGTAGTAGTATAGTAGTAGTAGTAGTAGTAGTAGTAGTAGTAGTAGTAGTAGTAGTAGTAGTAGTATACGTACGTACGTACGTACGTACGTACTAATGGTACGTACGTAACGTTACGTAAGTAGTAACGTAACGTAACGTAAGAAGTAAGTAGTAACGTAAGGTAACGTAACGGTAACGGTAACGTTAACGTAACGTAACGGTAAACGAAACGGTAAACGTAAACGTAACGTAACGTAACCGGTAACGTAACGTAAGTAAGGTAACGTACGTAACGAACGTAACGGAACGTTAAGTAACGTACGTACGTACGTTAACGTAGTACGTAACGTAACGAACGAGTAAGTAGTAGAGAGNNGTAGTATANAGAGANANAGAGANAGNGAGAGAGAGAGAGAGAGNGAGAGAGAGAGAGAGAGATTTGAGTGAGAGGGAGGATAGAGACGTTTTGGGAACCACAAGTCTCTTATCTTTTAGAACAAGGATAAAATGGTCATGATGAAATAATTGGAGCAAGCAAAGTGGACTTATGTAGGTAAAAAAATTAAGGTGGACTTATGAAGGAGAAAATGTTGAGAAGGGGATTTTTATGAAATTTTCTATTATTTTTATTCAATGTATGTGTCAAACCTTCTGATTTGCAATTCTACAAAAACTCAACTGAAGTTAAATAACAAAAGGATCTATCCTGAATCGATCATAGAAATACAACAATTTAGTTTAAAGTAATTACAGGGGAACAGATCCGTAAAAAACTACTTCGGCTGGGCCAGTCATGTATATATGATTGTCCTCCTCACTCCACTCGATCTGCAATGGTCCTCCCGGTAAATCTACCGTGCAATTCTGTTACCAAAACAGAAGCATAAACAGCTGAGCACACAGAAATGCATGCAACAAAAACGACATTGATAATGAGGTCAATTAGGACACCATTTATAGCATTCAATGGCAGAACAGAGATCAAAAGATGAGTTTTACAATAGACCACACACTTCTCTACAACTTATACCCAAACTGGACGTTGATGAGAAGGTGTTTCTTTGTTTTCTGTGGTCTTTAGAAATGAAAATGATACATGATGAACATTACGATGAAGCATTCTTGGGCGATTATAACAAATTAATTTGAAGGCTACAGATACCACACTATCCGGCCCTGCCCTTCTTGGCATGGTGGGGATCTTGGAAGGTATATCAAGCTCACACAAATATTTGTAAGAAAACTGGTACTACAGACTATAGTTACATTACTCAATTATAAGGTGATAATGCTAAAATATACTAGAGCAAATGGAAGAAATTCATTTCCATGTAAAATATTTCAGTATTATAAGAGATTACTCTTCTACAGAAAAGCCCAAAACTTACCCTCGCAGCACGACCCTCAAGAACTGCTGCTACAACTACAGCACAAGCACCAGTTCCACAAGCCAGTGTTGCTCCTACAATTGAAAGTGATTAGGCTTCCCACTAAAAATTGAATCAGAACACACTCCACTTAAATTTTCTTTTGCTTGCAAAAGAACCTACCTGCACCACGCTCCCAGACTCGCATTTTGACGTGTGAAGGAGAGAAAACTTGCACAAATTCTGCCAATCGCAATCAAGTGGAACTTGTGAATACAAATCCATTTTAATGAAGGAAGGAATAGAGAATCTATAAGAGCAAATAAGAAACAAACATCTAGAGTGCACTAGAATATATAGTGACATATGATCAGATAAGCAGGTGTGTTTCCAACCCTGCTAAAGAAAGAGTGGAGAGCCTGGAGATATGTATCATATATGAATAACAACATGCGATAAGTTAGTTTTACAACTTGAGACATTTTAATCAGAACATACAAGTGCTCAGTAGCATTTTTTTTTTTAGCATTTGCCAAAAACCAACCTTGTAAACTGAAAGTAAGGGTTCTTCACAGTTGAAACAATACTACATTCCTCGACTTATTTCTCAAAATCATAGCACAATCCAACAAGTCACAGTGAGACCAGGAGTTTTGTATGGTTCAATCATTTGAATTGACGCACTCTCAATCTTCTATCACTATTATAAGGCATTAATAATGAAATACATATAAATATATAACAATCTGTAGCATCATAATAAGAAAGTTAACAATATTTGATTCCATATCCACAGAGTAAATAAACTCTGACCTGTGTTAGTTCTTGCTGGAAACACCTCATGGTGCTCAAATTTTGGACCAATTTCAGCTAAATTCAATTCATCAACCTGCAAATCCTGTTCCATTACATCCAAATTACAGAAGTTACAGTCAGCAATGGCAAAATAATCAATCTTTAAGACATTGCTATAAAGGTATTTAGATTATGCAAGTTGAGCTTTAAGAAATTGCTAAAAGACAAAGAAAACGAGCAAAATACACGTCAAGGTGAAGAAGCATAAAAGCTGCTTATAACCTTTTTTTATCCATCTTTAAAGCTTCATTGGAACTAATAGAAACCTAATTAAACAGAAGTACTCTCTTGGATAATATCTTTACTACTACCAAATCAATTTAAGAGAAAATTATCAGAAGGTATGATAAGAGAAAACTCAGCAAGTAGATCGTAGAAGTGAACTGTGTCTTAAGTTATTCTACTAATAGTTACCTGGCCTCCTTCTGTACCAAAAGTTATACAGTGAGGATTTCCCATACTGACACAAGTTACATTCCAGGTTACTCCATCAACATCCAAACCTGCCTTAACAACAGAATGGTCTTTATTTGGAGCTAATTTAGTGGGTACATCTGATGCTTTAAGAATTGGCTCCCCCATATCAACTCTAACCTGTAATAAAAATACACAATATCATCTAAAGTGAACTCAAGCAACAGTTGAAGCACCACAAGCTATCTGGAGCAGGAGTCTGTGCATTGCATTAATACTTCTCAAAGTGTCATACTATGTGATCATTTGATGTTTGATGCATTCATGGCGTCTTAACTCCTATCATCAATTAGTTTACTTCAACTAAAATACAAAGGTAAAAAACATACCTGCCCATCATCTACAATTTTGGGAACAATTAGACCAGCACCAGTATGTACTGTAAAGCTGCAATGATTCACACATGGAATTACATTCATTAGCATATGCAAATGAAAACCGATGCAGTATATGAGTTTAAAAGCATGTACAGTAAACCAAAGATTAAAAACAGGATTTAATTTCATCTCAAAACCATACCGTTGGTTCCCATGTAGATTTTCAAGCTCTGTGATGAATCTCGCAAAGCACCGGACTCCATTACCACACATCTAGACGATAAAGACTCAACATCAAACTCTCCGATATCTATAAATACTACTCATACACAGACTTGAGCACATCTAATGCAATGCAACTATATCATATGTACACACAGTTGAAAGCATCAATATTTACTCTAAAATATGATTCACCTCGGGCTCGCTTCCATCGGAATTGAAAATCCTCATGCTATAATCAGTGCCGTTGATGCCAGGAAGCGCGAAGATGACTCCATCGGCGCCAATCCCGAAGTTCCGATCACATAGCCTCACTGCTTGCTCCGGAGTAACCTTAGGCTCCGAAGAATCCCTATTATCAACCTATCACACACATAAACCAAGAATCAAAACCAAACCCTAGCTTTTCCCTGTCACATTCAATTTACCGAAATCTACAGAGAAATCAATCAAATACCAGGATGAAGTCGTTGCCGAGGCCGTGGTACTTGACGAAGTGAAGGATTCCGGCCTCTTTACGGTCCAGAAAGGAAGCCGGAGACGCCTTCTCGGCTGCTCCGACGGTCATTGAAGACGCCGCCGCCGCCGCTAGGCGTAAACGAGAGGTGACGGTTTTTGTGAGAGAGGTGAATTTGAGGATGGGAGAAGGAGATGATTGATGAGGTAGGGAGGAGGTGAGTGATTGGCGAGTTGGGGAGGTGAGAGGAACCGTAATGGCGGCGGCTATGGCCATGATGACTTTGACGGTAGCAGAGTGTGAGAGTTTCCCTCTCTAAAACAAACCTTATTTGTCTGAGAGTTACTGTGCCGTTGGTGTAAAAATAGACGTGTTTGACTTGGAAATTGTAAAGTAAGCATTAGAAAACAAAAAAGTTGTTCGTTTCTTTCTTGTGTTTGGAGATGCAAAATGAAAGAAAAAACTTTGTACTTCTTCCAGCATCATTTTCCCTTCCAAAAAAAATCTAAGATACCCAAGATGAAATCATGCTATATGAATCAGTTGTTCATACTCAGCTCGGTGATACAGATGATCGGAGATTCCGAGTAGTAAAAAAATATATAAGAGCAAGTCCAACAGTTTCTTTATATTTTCTACATAATAGGGAAATAAAACTCAAAATCTCTAAAAATTTTGTATACCAAATTCAACAGTTTTCCTATTTTAAAGATTCAAATATTTATTACAACAACAATCCTCATTTATTACAATATAATAATAAGTATAAAAATATTAAAGTTTATTTTTTAGAATAAATTATGTTTTCTTTCTTATCTTTAAACCTTGAAGAATGTGCAACATTCAATTCTTCTTTCTCTAAATATTTTTAGGGAATCTGTAAATATAAGGAAGCAAACCTTCTCTTTCATCTCTTTCCTTATTTTAGAGAATGAGACAGGGAAGCTGTTGGAGTGGAAAATGACCTCGTATTCTCTAAAATAGAGAAAATCAAAGAGTTTAGGGAATCTGTTGGACTTGCTCTAACAGTTGGTATCTGTTATTACCATCGCACATTTGGTATACCTTCGGTTTAATCTTCAGCAAGTACAAGTCCTCTATCACCCACCTTCATTGTGCTCAGCGTGCTATTTTTGAACAACACAGAAATTTTTTATATAACCATAATACCATTATTAGCACTTTAAATTGCGGAGTGAGACTTGTAATCTACAAATTTATATTCACGAAGGTGTCTCTTCTACCAGAGGAAAATGATAACTCGGGGGATTCTTTACATGCCATGCCATGATTTACAGAGAAATGTTGGTTACACAAGAATCAACGAGTTGAGCCTCGTTGCCTTTTCAAGAAAGAGATCCATTAGAAGCAATTCGTCTTCTTTGCCGACGAAGCCAACCAGATTGACACTTTCGAGCTGCTCAAGATTCGAAGTATTCGACCTTACGGTCGTGAAGTCCATCCAGAGGTGAGGTTCATGCCAGTATTGATGGAAGCACGGACATGGGATGATGTTCAGCTTGCTCTCAATCTGCTTATTTCACACAATCATGAGAAAATAGTTAGTGACATACTAAATGGACCAACATTTTCTGATCATGATCATGATGAGCAGGGATAATCATGTCACGGTGAGAAAATATGATTTATATAGCATTACTCATATGCTACAAAGTAGCACATTTGAAATGCTTACCTCGACGGACAACTTCACTAAGGAAGGACATGAGTTTAGGAAGCAGGCAAGAGAATCCCTTTTGTCCTTGCTGATAACAAAATCAATGCAACTTAACTCCTTCAGTCTGTTGAAATTGAACTCAAGCTTTCCAAAAATCACTCCCGCCGAACACAACCACTAGATGAATATTGCACCATTCGTCAGAAGCATAAAAATTGCAATATATATGAGGAAAATTTTGTACTCATATAATGTGACATATTATGTAATCACTATTTCACATATAAACCCCAGTTATCACGTACTTCATTACACTAAACAATTGACAATTCCACGACATAACAACCTGCAGGAAGTGAAAACTCTTATGATGGAACATAATATACAATCATACATACCTCAAGAAGCCAGCCACTTATGGTGAGAACCTCAACATCCTTGAAAGAAGCTAGGATGGGCAAGACATCCTCACAATCAAACTCATTTCTTCCTGGTCCGTCTCTCAAATCGAGCACAACATCAACCAGGGTCACTGTTTTCTTTATCTCAATCTGAAGAAGAGCACCATGATACTCGAAAGATATTAGATTTGGAGCAGAAACCATAATAGCAGCCATGTTTGAACAGTCTTCCACCACCAAGCTCTGAAGACTCAAGGTCTCTACTTCAAGGCTCTCCAACCCTCTACATTTCTCAAGACTCAAACTTTCAAGAACATTACAATTTGAAAACATCATAGAAACCAAAGGCTTGGAAAGATTGGTGACTGATCTGAGGTGAAGAAGCTTGACCCCAAAGAAACTAGCTCTTTGGGTAGGAGTGCTGTGAAGGCACAAACAAGTTTTTGCTGGAACATTCTGGGTTTCAGAGAACTCAACATGAAGCTCTTGCTTAACCCCCTTGGTAGCTTTGACAACCAATTCTTCATTTCTATTGTTAATAGGTACTTTGAGATTGAGCTCCAATTTCTCCGGACAAGCAAAAGACCTCAAGAACATGCCCATAACCTGTTCGATATCTTGACCAGCCTCTTCATGGTTTAGTGGGTTTGGATCAAAATCCAAGCTTAGCTGAATCGGAGACCAGAGGCTTCTCCAAAATGTAGAAAGACTGGTTGTTCTTACTGCTTCCTTCAATGGCAGCAAGGAAGCAACTCTTTTCTGTATTTCAAAGGGTAAGCTACTGATCAAATCATCCATCTTTCCCTCCTCCATGACTTCAATTCTCTATAAACCCAGAAATTATCAAGACAGAAATAAGTATCGGTGCTTGTGCTTCTGGGTTTCCTGAACAAAAAAAACCAAAGAGTGTGAGTTGGCTGGCTTAGTTTCAAATGTGAATGCCAATGACAGAACAAAGACCTTTGAGCTTTGTATATATAAAGATTGATGTTCCATATCATCTATGAATATGATATTTATGTCGACTTATAATACAGATAATCTTCAAGAATATTCAAATGATGGGATGCAATGGTAGCTAGACGTAGATTTTGACCGAAGAGGCTAGGCATGCCCATGCCCACGATGTTGATTTTTGAATTATTCAGACCATAAGTAATGATCTGAAGTCGGAACCAATTAATGGCAGGGTCGATTTCTTCTTATTTTAGCTGTCCTACTAGCTAGGAGAATTGAACCAAGTGTTAGAGAAAGAGGTAGGTCACATATTAATTAGGAAAATCTTGAGTTCAATCAAAGCAAGAAAAAAGGAATTCCCTTCAAAAAAAAAAAA
>NC_020496.1:9610257-9621875 GCF_000184155.1 Fragaria vesca subsp. vesca
TTTTTTTTTGTTTTTTGTTTTTTCTGAAACATGTAATTTAGATATTTTTAGATAGGCTCTCTCTCGGTAAAGATTTTTTTGCCCTCCATTTTTGACTTTTCTTCTACATCCTGAATCTTACAAATCAAAATAATTAGAGCATTTATATTTTGGGTAGAATACAAGATTAGATGTTTTATTGTATAGAAGTTATTTTTATGATAGCTCTTATACATATGTAGAATATGCATAATGTGGATATTACACCGCGTCAAAAGGCGGGTATACTAACCATTTTGCCTCTGTTATTTTTAAGAAACCACAATATTGTCATTAACCTTAGATATATAATCAGTATAACAGCTGTGTATAATTTGTATTAATAATATTCTATGAAGTACATATCAGAAACATTTCTATCAATCAATTACCCCATTGACCAGCTTTATAACGTTGTTTTGGATAAAGTAATTTTAATGTCCATAGAAATTTTAAAATTATGGGAATTACAATTTCATGAATTTTGTGATAGCTTTTATACATATGCGGAATATGCATAATGTGGATACTACACTACGCCAAGACGCGGGTTAGTAACCCTTTTGCTCCTGTTATTTTTAAGAAACCACAATATTGTCATTAACCCTAGATATATAATCAGTATAACAGCTGGGTATAATTTGCATGTATAACATTCTATGAAGTACATATCATAAACATTTCTATCAATCAATTAACCCATTGACTAGCTTCATAACGTTATTTTTAGATAAAGTAATTTTAATGTCCATAGAAATTTTAAAGTCATGGGAATTACAATTCCATGAATTTAAATCCTATTAATTGAGAATTTCATTGTTTAAATTTCATGATGTGTCCATAGAAATTTCAAAATCATGAGAATTACAATTCCATGAATTTAAATCATATTAATTAAGAATTCCATTGTTTGGATTTCATGATGTAAAGTTTTAAAATGACAAGAATTTGTATTCAGACTAACTTTAGTTAAGGGAATTGACAAATGACGCTTATTTTGTGAGGAATTCAAGTCGGGAATTTAAGCTCATAAATTTTAAGATTATTTTCCGGTGAAAATTGCTAATTCCACGGGATAAGTATCCAAACGAGGGAAACCGTTCTAAGAAATTTGGAATTCCTTATGTTTGATTAAATTCTCAGGAATTCACCTACATCCAAACACACCGTAAATGTATACACCGCGCCAAGGCGCGGGTATAATTCTAGTGAAAATGACATTAGAAAGATTGACATATGAGGCTTGACTTATAGTGTTTGAATGGACTGACCATCATGATGTATTTTCAAAGACAAACGTGACACGTGAGATTGGTTCTTTTGCTATTTATCTTAATATTGTTTTGATTAAACAAATAGAAAATTCATTTAATAAAATGTAATTACAAAACAATCACAACATCTAAACATGAGATTACAACTATAAGCGATTAACTCTAGCCTCAATTGCTATCGTCCAATTTAGTCACATTGCACTTGCTTACTTTCTATTCAAAATTATTTTTAAAGATCATGGCTAGCAGATTGGGGCACATTGCTTCTTGGATCATATCACCTCAGCAAGCTGCTTTTCTCAAAGATCAACGTTGAGATTACTCTCCGCTGCCGCCATCTTCCTCAAAACATCACGATCAACCCTCTTCCCCAAGGAGGAGAGCATCCGCTAGGACGAAACCCTAGGTTTCGTGATGTTATCCTCTGTTTAGACTTTAGACTGGTTTTTTAGAAATTTTATTTTTCGCTACATAAGCCTATGTTGAAATGCTTGCCCAAATAATTTTGTTTATGATGATGCCTTGAACAATATACAGTTGGAAATTCCTCGAGAAGATTAATGTACAAACTAATGGTGTTGGTTTACTGTCGAGTTGATCCATGAATTCAATTTAAAATTAACGAAGAAACCTAAGCAAAGTAATGTAACAAATGTGGTCTTGTGTTTAAAGAAAAAAAAACTATAGCTCTTTTGTTAAGATGGAAGCTTCTTTTCAAGTTTGATTATTCAATTCGAGTCAAAGATCAATGAGCTAGTAGTATTCTTTTTGGTCAGGTCAAACTTGAACTGTTTCAACTCTCCCAATAACAACCACAGGCCAAACGACTTCAATTCATAGGAATTGCTAGCAATTATGGTTGGTTAGTTAATTTTCTTGCTAATTACGCTGGTACGGTTATAACAACATCGGCAAAACATGGTATAAATCGCTTTGTACCTCTACAAATTATTAAGCATATGTAACTTAGACAACTTAATTTGGATCCAAACGACACTAATTACTTCTGGTGGATGAACAAATTGATTCGATCATGTCGCACAATGTGTTCGGAACATTCACTACCGAGATTCCTGCAAGTGAATTATGTGTAAATTTTCCACCTCGCGTTAATTCGGTTGGCTTATGGAATAGATCTGAGCATACAGTCCTAAATATGACAGCTCAATTTGGGAAGCACTCTTTTCCACTTCCAAATCGTTCAATGCCATTGCTGGAATTAGAAATGACTTTCATGTACATCCTCACGCAGTTCTCGTATTTCTTTCTCAAGATGTTTGGCCTCTCTGGCTTTATCGCTCAAATTGTGGTACGTACTTGCATCAATAGTTGAGAAGGTGATAAACGCACCTACATGCATGCATAATGTTCTAATAAATAAGAATGCCCTCTTAATTATTTTTTTTAGTGTCATTTTCTGTCAATTCTTTAACTTTCATATAATTTAGTGACACAATTTTGTTTTGGTTATTGACTGTATATATTGATGTACTGTACATTGTTCCTTCTGCTTCTGCAGGCTGGAATACTCCTAGGTGATGTAGGATTTCACAGAATTACCGAAAAAAAAGATATGCAAAATCCCATGTTTACCTTCACCAATCAAGAAATACTCAATCTAATAGCTTTGCTTGGATATACGCTCTTCTTATTCTTAATCGGAGTCCAAATCGATTTGAGCCTAATCTGCAAAACTGGAAGAAAGGCCGTGTATGTTGGTGTTTCAAATTTTCTTGTTCCTATGATGGTTGGCATGGGAGCTGTTCTTTACTTTCACCGTAACTGGCCATTAGGGAACGGACAAGCTGTTCAGCTTTTATTTGCTACAGCTATCCAGTGCTCGACTACGCTTCCAGTCATTGTTTCTCTCCTTAATCAGCTTAAGATTTTAAACTCGGAACTTGGCCGACTTGGATTATCTTCTGTACTCATCAGTGACCTACTTTATGTGTTCGTCGTCCTCATCGGATCCGCTGCTAAAAGCATGGACTATGATTTGTTAACAGGTGCGCTCAACTTAGGCATATTAGTGGCATTTGTTTTGATTGTTTTCTACGTCGGTCGCCCAATTATGTTTTGGATGATTAGACAAACCCCTAAGGGAAGAGTGGTGAAGAACAGCTATGTAATGTGCATCATGATAGCATTTTTGTTCTCCGGGGTGATTACACACTGGTGTGGTATGACTGTTACGGCCGGACCTTTTATCCTAGGTTTGGCAGTGCCTAGCGGACCGCCGTTGGGATCTACACTGGTAAAGAAGCTTGACTTTATCACCAACTCGGTGTTCATGCCGGTGTTTGTAATAACATGCATGATGAGGGTTACACTACTGCCAGAAGTGCCTCGGGCTCACCATTGGGTAGTTGTCGCAACTGGAGTTATCATCGTTACAGTATTTCTCAGCAAATTTCTGGCATCTTTGGTGCCTGCCTTGTGTTGCAAGATGCCTGTGAGTGATGCACTGGCACTTTCTCTCATATTGAGCAGTCAAGGCGTTCTTGAGATGGCTGTCTACTCTTTGGCTCGAGACACTTGGGTACGTATATACTCTCGCTAGTGTTTAACATTTACCTTTAGATTATTTGGTTACATATATAATATCTTCGGAGCAATGTTAGGGGAATCATATTTTAAAAAAATCATATAGAACTTACTTTATAAGCTGACAAATCAGGTGGGTTCTAAATGGTTCTCTAAAATGTGATTCATTATTATCATATATTTGATCGATATTGTTCTACAATATTAAAGATTTAGGATATATGTGCAGGTTATAACTTTATCAATGTATAATGCTCTACTTTGTGGCGTGGTTATTAATGCAATCTTCATTCCACCCTTGGTAAAACGATTGTACGATCCTAAAAGGAAGTACACAGGCTATGAGAAAAGAAACATCTCGAATTGCAAACCAAATTCCGAGCTTCGAATTCTAGCATGTGTCACTAGATGCGACAACACTCCGGCGATCATTAACCTCATCGATGCCGTGTGTCCGACACAAGAGAGCCCAATTTCTGTGTACGTCCTCCACCTCATCGAGCTAGTCGGCCGGACCACTCCGATCTTCATTTCTCACAACAAACAAAAAAGAACTGTCTCCAACTTCACCTCGTCGGAAAATGTGATCCTCTCATTTGATCACTTCCAAAGAGACAACGCCGGAGCAGTGAACGTGAACGTGTTCACATCTATTACTCCGGCGCAGTACATGCACGACGACATCTGCACCCTCGCCCTTGACAAGCTCACATCCCTTATAATCCTCCCCTTCCATCGAAAGTGGTCAATCCTTGGCTCAAATACTACAATTGAATCAGAGAACGAGAAAATCCGAGAAGTGAACATGAGCGTGCTTGAAACAGCGCCGTGTTCGGTTGGTATTCTTGTGAACCGCGGACGCATTCAAAGCATAGAGGCCGCAACCGCAACGATATCAGAGACATTTCGAGTGGCAATGATTTTCTTGGGAGGAAACGACGACAGGGAAGCACTCGTCTTCGCTAGACGCATGGCCAAGGACTCTTGCATAAGCCTCACGGTGATACATTTACTTGATTCAGTTGAATACAAGGAGGAAGACAACAACGGAGTCAAGCTGGACAAAGCCAAATGGGAGAGGCTACAAGAGAGGGAGATGTTGAGGAATATGGACATGAGTAGTGGGAACAGGTACGTGAGTTATGTGGAGGTGGTGGTGGAAGACGCAGCGCAAACGACGACAAAACTAAGGTCATTGTTGGATGAAGATGAATACGACATGTTCATTGTTGGGAGACGACACAAGGTGAAGAGTCCCCAGACTTCAGGACTGGAACAATGGTGTGAGTTCCCAGAGTTAGGGATTATCGGAGACCTGCTATCCTCCACCGACTCGCACAGTAAAGCTAGTGTATTGGTGATTCAGCAACAGCAACAAAAATAACCGATGGGATACATATAGAGTTTTAGACATAGTTTTGTGTAGAGTCAGGAAAATACCCCATACATCGATCGCATATCTCATATTAAATTCTCAAATTTACTAGGAAGGACTTGCAAATCATAGTATGGCATGATGGGATATGCTATTCCTTATTTCGTCATGGGAAAAATTCATGAATAGTACGTCAAGTAAGGTCCACTATGAATATTTGTACATCAAGTTTCAAAATATATATTTTAGTACATCAAATTTGATGTATGACTTAATATACATACGCGACGTAACTGATACCGTTAGTGTGCATGCCATTATATTGATAGTCAAGGGTAAATTAAATTGATTTTAATGCTCTTCACTAGAGTGTGAGAGTGAATAAAGAGACTGTTTTACCTGTAAAACTATAACACATGTCATACAAGTCGACTAACGGCGTCAAAACGTCTTGTGCGTATGTCGAGTCGGATATCATATTTGATGTATCAAATTTATGTTTTGGAACTTGATATACTGATATTCATAGTGGGCATACATTCAATAAGGCATACTGTTACCAAAAATTTGATCTAATGGTATTTCAAAACCACTAAACCCACTAATCAAGGTTCATTAGCTATTAGTTTTCGGGTCTATAAAGCATTTGAGGAAACCGTGTACTTTCGATTAAAAAAAAAAGAAGAAGAGTTCATTAGCTATGCCTATTTTAGTATGTCTCTGTCTAACCGTGTGCAATTACTAATTAATCATACCTGTAGCAACCATTAGATTGAGACATTGACAGAAATATGAAAACTAGAGACCAAATCCCACTATTCATGGGCGAATTAATTTGTGACCTAAATATGTGGACGTCAGTATAACAATCCTGCCAGTAATTTTAAGAAGGTTTCAATCATACCTTATATATACTCCTCCCACCATTTAAGATTACGTCTGTGGAAATCGAAGCTTGCTAAATTGTAGCACTGGGCACCTCGTCTTCAATTTAAAAGTCGGCTAGTCCTTGTTGTTCCACATCTCTTTTGCTTTGTAATTACAGAGAGATTGATAGAGAGAAAATGGTTTACATTTGGAGTGATCAAGAGGTGAGTGATTTCTTCAATTCTGAGATTTCATCTACTTTATAACTCAATTTGTATGATTGGAATCCCCATATCCTATATATGATTGCATAGTGATGATTACAGATGGTTCTGAAAGTTCTCATTTTCTTGTGTTTGCAAAATAATTTTACCATATAGATAAATATGACAATGCTGAAAGTGGCTATTGAAACTCTTCTGTACTTGTTTATCCCCTGAAGGTGGTGACAAGACAAAGTAGGTCTCATATGTAAAATCAAAATACTTATATGTTGCTTGCTCTTCTTCTAATTATATATGCAGGTACCAAACAGAAAAGCTTCTTTTTTTATTACAAAAGAAATGGTGGGAACTAAATTCTCTAGATTAATTCCTTGAATAAACATTTGTAGTGAATGATATTTTCAGCCATTGAACTATGATGTTCATTCTATTTCAGAGGAGCTGTTTTGTCTTTGTTTGAACTACTTGTTTATGGCATTTGATTAATTGTGACTGCAGACTGTTGATGAGCTGAAATACAAGCTTTTCTCCATCAATTATGAACTAGAATCAGCGAAAATAAGGGCGAGCCACGAGATAAGCAAAAATGAGGAGATTACAAAGCAGTTGTTTCATCTCTTGAAGGCAGCTTGTCGAGAAAGAGATGAAGCGAAAGACCAGTTGCAAAACCTACTCAAAATGTTCTTGCCCATACCAGCTGAAAATGAAACAAGCCCTATATTCTCTGATTTCAACAATGAAAATAATCAGATTCTGCAAAACGCCTCAGAATTCTCAGCAGTTAAAGAACCAGATGTTATATCCAAAACTAGTTCATATCCCACTATACGCAACTTTGCTGTTGATTCAAGTAACTCAGGATTTCCCAAGAATGCTGCTGTTCAAGAATGTGATGAGTCCATTCCGGTGGCTACAATGTCTTCATCGAACTCAAAGAAAACTGATCTCGCTGATGTTTTGATTGATAATATTGTTAGGGTCAGACCACTGCCTAAGAAAGGAAGATTGTTCCAGGCTGTATTTGAAAATGAGCCTTTACTTCAGACACTTCTTGTTGCTCCTCTTCCCAAGTGGAAAAACCCTCCACCTATTCCTCCTTCAAAAAGTTCATCCAATCTCATTTATGGATGTGACTTGCCCACAGAAGAACAGATTGAAGCAGTCAGTCCGATTCGTGCAATACAAGAATCCAGCTCACCCAGACTTTCTCCTATACCATCTTCATCTGTGTTGAACTTTGCACATGGTTCTGCAAGTATGAAGACTGGAGTTGATAACAATTCAAGTGATCTCATGCATAGTCAGATTGGAACCTCTAAGAGAAGGAATAAATGGTTATGATGAGAGCAGTAAATCCTTTTAATTTACTTGTGTCTAAACATTAGTTTAAATAGGGTTTGGTGAGTTGTAGTCAAAGAAATCATGGTTTATGTCATTTATGAATAGAATAAACACTGTAGTATTCTATTCATGAGAGAGATCTCCCAGCAAATGAAGTCAGATTTCCCCCGCAACAGGAGTACTGGCCTAAAGACCTCAAACTTGACGGTCACTAAATTTTTTTTTTTTGGTCTGAAAGATGAGTGAGAGAGGAATGACCCCTTAACACTCTTATGTATTAAAAAAGAGAAAAAAACATCAAGAGAGGGGGATTAGACCAAAACCTCTCATAACAAAATAACACGAAACAAAACTATAAAAACCGAAATTGGGGAAGACCCATAAGGTCACTACTACAATATGACAAAATAAAAGGAGGAGATGAATCCCACCAAAACAGCTGTGTTAATGACGTACCGTGATTAGCCAGAGCATCTGCAACCTTATTCCCTTCACGAAAAATATGAGAAGATGGAAAGGTCATCTTCGATATGTAACGTAAACAATTAAGCCAACGAACACGTAGATGTCAAGGTACAAGCAAAGGAGACTGTAGATAGTCTAACACAAGTGATGAGTCAACCTCTAACCAAATGTGCTTCCAGTCTCGTACCCAAGCAAGCTCAATAGCAACTATAACTGTCATCACCTCTGCTGCTACTGAACTAGAAATGTCAATGTTGGAAGAAAAAGCACCAAGAACATGACCTTTAAAGTCACGAAAAATAGCACCAAAACCTCCAACACCCTTTGCATGCTTCCAAGCTCCATCCGAATTAATCTTCACCCACCCAATGACTGGAGGATGCCAAACAACCTCAATAACTCTTGGAGCTCTTCCCAATCGACACTCTGCACCAAAACTCTTTATTATCCGTAAATCCTGAACTGAATTATGCATTGGACCATTTGCAAGCCGACTAGCCGCTCTAATGTGCCCCAAAATGAGATGACAAATTGAAGCCACAAAGAACGACTTACCGTGAAATCTGGTCTTATTCCTCGCATGCCATAGAAACCATAAAATCGAAGTAAAACAGATCAACCAAAGCTCCTTAAGCTGTGAGCTACGTCCCATACTCAGACCTTTGTGAAATAAATCCACAATTGTATGAGGAGTAACCCCCAAATCAAAAAGAGATAAGAAATAAGAACATATAGCAACTGTAAAGGGACAATGCAAGAAAATATGTTGCAGGGACTCTGTACATGCACCACAAAGCTCACATCTTGAAACCCAAGCCACTCCTCGACGTTGTATAAGCTCATCACAAATTACTCTCCCTTTCAAAACCTTCCAAGCATGTGGAGACATTCTAGGCATAATAAATCTAGACCATAAGGACTTACCCCAAGGCATGGAGGGAGATGGATGCCGTAAAAATTGGTAAGCATGCTTTGCAGTCAAATCTCATGTAGACGAAGGCATCCAAATAAGAGTGTCCTCCATCGAAACATTAGTAGCAAGAGGGACCTGCTCAATTGTATTACATAATTAATTGGTGAGAGTTGAGACTCAAACGTTAGACATGACTCACATGAGGTTCCATCCTAACTTCACCCGTTACCACACAAGGTACTTGGCAATTCGTTTGTTTTTCAATATCATATCACTTATTTACGTTTCTTTCCTTAGTTCGGACTACCAAGAGACAGTCATTTAGATGGATGCACTTGATCAATTTCTATATGTTGCAAGGCTAAAAAAAGCTCCATATATAAGTTGTCCTTTATTTGAATTTAGGAAAATTCTGCAAAGAAAAAACAGTGATCATATTTATTTTTGGTAGATACATGCAGTCATACAAACACTGGTACAAACTAACAATGGAAAGAACGGTTGGCAGGCCTCAACAGCCAAACTCTCACAAAACGTACAAATATGAAAAGAACCAAATCGTTCTCAAAAGAACCAAATCAAAGAGCGAGCAGACTTAAAATATAAGACCAAAGCCACACAGAAATGGATCAAAGATTCAAAAGGAATGAGATATATAGATCAACAATAATGTCTTTTCTATTACTAAATTATCCAACGATCAATCACACGCTTCAACCCTTAAGAAACTCAATAACATAGCTCCCATGAGGAAGTGGGAAGATCTTGTTTCAACAAAACCTACTGATTTGGCTAGATACTTAAATTCAGTGATCGTTCGCTCCTTACCATCGGAACTGATGGCCATCATGAATATGTCGAGGTAGAACACGCTCTTCATTTCTGTTGCATTCTCAACTATTTCAGGAACTACAAAATACTCGATACCTATTACCTTCCCATCATCTGATATTTCCTCCCAACAGTTTTTCATCAATATCTTGAAGGTCCTAGAAGGGGGGTGAATAGGCCTTTATTACTTTTTCGTCCAATTCCGTTCACAAGGATAGCAAACATTTAGCTATCCTGATAACAGGGAGACGTAGTAATAAATAAAAGAACAAGTACTGGAAAGTGAAAGAAATAACACCAATACCTTTTTTATTCGCAGAAACCCTGCACCAGGGAGAAAAACTGCATGCCCCTAACTCTTGAGTGACAAACATTTCCACTATGTAAAACTCACTTCTTATAAGATTATAGTCTAGGGATACAACGACGATTTGCAATCCTGCCTAGTCTACCCACTAGTCTAGATCTATCTCTCCTGTCTCTGAGTGACTCACCTCACTCCTCACAAGATTATAGTTCTAGGGATACAACAACGACTTGCTATCCTGCCTAGTCTATCTACTAGTCTAGACATACCTCTCTTGTCTCTCAAGTGTTTACATATGAAGGTATAAGAAGAAGTTTCAACTCAGAACTCAGCTAACGCCTTTAACTGATTCTTCTTGAACACTTCTCAGAATACTCAACCCAGAACTCAGCTATCATAATGAGAGGGATTCTTCAGACCTCAGCTAACGCCTTTAACTGACTCTCTAGAACTCAGCTCTCCTTGATCAATTGATCGTTCTTGAGTACTTCTAGGGTTGCTGCACTACCATCACTCATGATATGCAGAATGCCAATGGGTTTATGAAAAGAGTTTTTGCTCTTGCTCTTGCTCTAAGATTTACAATCACCAAGGGAAGACTTAGAGGCAAATGAGCAACGTAAGGTAAAACCTAGACCCAGCTAAAACAATGTAGAAACCTACATTTTGAACAACCAAGGAGCAAGAAGTGTCACATCCCGACCCTTATATTTTTACCTTATTTACTAGCGTGATTATAATAAGAATTTTACCGTTTCGATCATGAGTAAATAGTTTAATTGGTCCCTAGAGGGGTTTCGGGGACGATTATGTGCGGAGGATTATTCGTATGAGGAAAATACGACGACGGTAAAAATGGTAAATTTTAGCTAGTAAAAGGTAATTTTTATTCGGGTATTATTTTTCGGGGTGTTTTTATTTTGGAAGTTTGGGTTATAAGTGGTGTGGACCGGTTTGGGGTGTGAGGCCCAAAACCTTTTTTCTCTTCTCCCTCTCTCTCCCGTTTTCTCTCCTCCCACCCGATTTTCTTCTCCCTCCACCCGGAAACTTCACCACCGCCGTCCGGCCACCACCGACCGCCAAACTGGCCCCGTTCGGACCCTTGCCTCTTCCTCTCTCATCCTGGACCGGTGTACGCGTGCGGAACGCCGCCGTGAAGGAGCAGTCAACCCCGAAAGGTTCGACTGCCGGAAAAGGTTTTTCGCCGGAGCTCCGTCTTCCGGCCACCATAGGTCGTGATTTTTGGCTCAACTTGTAGCCCTCATCTAGGTGAGTAATCCCTCAAAAGGTTTCGGCTAAATTCGATTTCGTTAGGGTGGTTTGTATAATTGAAAGTTTTAGGGATTTATGGATGTTTTTAGTCGATTGCCCTAGTTAGGCTTGGAATTGGTGTTTGTGCTAGTTATGAAAGTTGTAGAGCTTGATGAGAGGAAGATGCTGTTAAAATTTCATAGGTTTT
>NC_020496.1:9621895-9628106 GCF_000184155.1 Fragaria vesca subsp. vesca
TTCGGGTTGGATCTAGTAGGAGGCGAGGCATAGTCACCCGCATTTCTGCCAGTTTTCATCAGTAGGTTACCTGTTCAACCTACTCGTGTTTTCTTGCTTCCGTTTGTGTTTAGTAGCTCTGAATACTTTGGGATTATTGTATATTATGTGTAGAATTTCTGAAGGATAATTATGTGATGTTTGGAAGGGTTGAATTAAGAGTGAAATTTGGAATTTTCGAGTTAGGGTTGTCCATCTGCAAGGGAGATTTTCTCAATCTTTTCAGTAAATTTTCCTTGGGGGTGGTCCCCGCACGACTTACTCCGGGTTTCAGGGTGAAATTCGGGGTGGGTCGTGTCAAGAAGAGACTTGCTCATAAAGTCTCCCAAACTGGGAGGCAACTTTTTGGACTTTAGTCCTTGTCCAAACTCATAAAGTGAGAGGGCCAAGGGACAAACAAAAGGCTCCAAGAGAGTACAGACAAACACAACTCTCTTATATGATAATGGTCCAATAAGGAAGAAACAAAAGGTTTTGTGAATGAAGGAGACACAACAAAATTACATATTCCTATATGAGGACACATAGGCCAGCTGATAGCTTGGGCAGTGCATCACATGGCTCAGCAGCTGACTTGGTTTGTGTATCATAAAACCCAGCTGGACTAAAAAAGGAGCTGACCTAAAAGTGCTTTAGTCATGTGCTCATGGGTTGGAAGAACAACACAACCCTAGACTAACTTGGAGCTCAAACACGATGAAAAATGTTTTGCTAAAAGAGATTTGAAATTCAAATACTGAAAAGCTGAAGCAAAACCATTTAAATCTGCACGAAGTCCGACTCAGAGATTAGGATAGATACAACAAGGGTATCCACCAAATCTAGATAGCAAGCAGAGTTGCCATCCTGAATGAATGTGATGCACATGCATGAACTACCTGATGTACATGAGATAAAAACAAATAGCCAGCTAATATATTAGTTTGTGTATCACAAACCTAGCTGGAGCCTCTAAGCTCTAGTCATGTGGTCACGGGTTGGAAACACTACACAACCCTATACTGACTTGAAGCACCAAGGCAACGACAAACGTTTTGCTAAAGGGGATTTGAATTCAAACAGAGGAATTCAAACTAATGATACACAAATAGCAAAAGCATTTAGACATGCATACATATAGACCCAATAGATTAGGACAGATACACCAGGAGGTATCATTCGATCTAGGATGACAAGCAAAGCTGCCATTCTCAGTGAAAAACATGAGATGCCTATGCATAAACTACCTGATGCACATGAGATCTTGGCAGGTCTTCATTCTTCACTTATGATATCCTTACCATCAGGATATGTAGAATTCTCAGTGAAAAGCATCAGATGTATATGCACTAGTTACCTAGGACACATGTGATCTTGTCAAGTCTTCATTCTTCACTTGTGATATTCTTACCATCAGGATATATAAAATAGCTTGTATCTTGTGTTTTGATCATAAAAGGAATAGCCAACAATCCTTATACCAACATATCTTCTTACAATGTTCATCATCCCAATTATAGAGTACCCACTACAAACATTCCTACGTTAATGATCAGATAGTTGATGTTCGATCTAAAGTTCGAAATCTATATGATGGTTTTTCCATTGTATATGAAGGATGTGAAACCCAGATCAAAGAAAACTAAACCTCAACATGATTGACTGTGCATTTGGTATTGACTCAAACATATCTCTACTTGTATGCTCCACACCTGTATATTTATAAAATACACATCAATGTATGGTTGATCAACGCAGATAATCAATGTAGATTGATCGACATACGATATATGGTTGAAGTGTGATTGAGAAAAACTCACTTCGATCATAAGCATGTTACCTTTTTTTTTTGTTGAAAACATAAGCATGTACCTTATATGTATAAAAGTGTATTATATACCGATATGTATAGAACAGAAAAATGTGAGATGAGGATCGATCGAAGTAGTCACCCAGGATGATATACTAACCTTCTAAACTAGGAGCTCGAGATATAACACTTGGCAGATTGAAGTTGATCCCATCGACGTGAGGATACATAGACACTATCTTGGCAATTGCAGATCCATCACCACCTCCTACATCCATCTACTCCTTCACCTCTTCGAAACCTTTGTAAACCTCAAACATCTTATGATCAAAATATAGGTAAGAACTTATCCCCATCACCTTGTCAAATAATTGACACACACCTCAGGCCTGTTAGACATGAATTCAAAAATGGTCTCTCCATTGGCTTTGAAAAAGGGAGAACTCTCCGGTTCGAGCACCGTGTACTTGAGCTGGAACAAGCTCTTCACGACTAACAGATCGTTTTATGAGGTATTATGATAAAATTCTAAAATTTAAAAATTTAGAATATTTGTTATTATAAACGGAATAGACTAACAGATCGGGTACCCGTTAACCTGTCAGATCCGAATTTGGATTAAATTATCAATGATCCGATAGGTAACGGGTCGGGTCTACGTCCAAAATCTCTATTACTAAATGGATCCGGATTTAGGTTGATCCGCGCGCAACAAATCCGGCCTATTTACAAGTCTAAGTAATCATTATGATCGGGAACCATAGTATATATGCATGCAGGGAACCCTTTTAATGAGGACCCTTAAGTTAAGGACTTGGTGAAGACTTTTTGGTTTATGGTTTATGGTTTAAAAGACCCAATTTTCGATTACATTTTGACATCTTATCCGTTCAGTTTTTAGGTTTATATGAGTAGATCATTTCTACAAATTTTCACCCAAATTGGTGTTCATTAAGATAACAAACTAGATCAAATTAATGGACGAACTAAATCTGTCAAACATGAACCGTTCAAGTTCATAATTGATAAATCACACTTATGAATGTCTTAACAATTTTCAATATAGCTGAAAATTTGAAGAAATGATCTACTCATAAATACCTATAAACTGAACGGTCAAGATGTAGATATAAGATCGAAAGGTGGGATAAGCCGAAAAGTCCTCACAAAGTCCTCAACCATGCATTTGAACAATTTCTGCAATTTCTTTGGGAAATAATATTATTTATTGTACAACGGGCATACAACACTTGTACAAGATAACCGAAGGCAAACCCCCACAAAACAAATTAACAACGGAAAAAAAAAAAAAAAAAACCAAATCAAAGAGCAGACTGAAAACAGAAGACAAAAGCCAGAGAAAAGGCAAAAAGGATTCTAAGGAATGAGATAGATCGACAGTACTATATCGTATTCGATATTTATCCAACGATTGATTCCACGCTCCCACCTTTAAGAAACTCGAGAATATAACTCCGGCCATGAGGAAGTGGGAAGATTTTTGTCTCAACGAAACCTACGGATTTGGCTAGAGTATCATACTCAGCTGTTGTTCGCTCCTTAGCTCCTTGAAACATGGCCATCATGACTATGTCAATGTAGAGTACAAGCTTTATGTCGGGGGTATTCTCAACTAGTTCAGGCAATACATAATGATCAACAACTATTACCTTCCCCTAATCCGGTATTGCCTCCCAACAGTTTCTCAATATCTTCTTACAGTGGTCATCATTCCAGTTATGGAGTATCAACTACAAACAAAAATATCCAAACGTTAATATGCATGATAATTAATCAGATATTACATGATATTCGATCCTAAATATGAAAACTAACCATCAACATGACTGACTGTGTTTTCGGTATTAGCTCAAACATATCTCCACTCAGATGCTCCACACCGTACCTGTGTATTAAAATGGATTCACCAATGGTTTAGCATACGAAATATGGTTGACGATTAAAGGTCATTTACTAGCTTCATAAATATGTATGAAAAACTATTCTACTGATATCGCGCGCATAATCCTAAATGTGATTAAATATATAGATAGAAACCTTCTGATGGAGTCGTGGAGATGCATCTGTAATCACCTATATATATGTTGATATACTGACCTTGCAAGTTAGGAGCTTGAGATATAACACTTGGCAAATTGAAGTTGATCCCACGGATATGTAGATACATAGAAACTATCTTGGCTATCGCAGTTCCATCACCACCTCCTACATCCATCAGTTCCTTGACCTCTTCGAAACCTTTGTAAACCTCAAACACCTTATGATCAAAATATAGGTAAGAAATTACTCCCATTACCTTGTCAAACAATTGGCACAGCTCAGGTTTCTTAGACATGTATTCATACATGGACTCTCCATGCCCTTTGAGAAACGGCGAGCTCCCCGGTTCGAGCACCGTGTACTTGAGCATGGAGTAGCTGTTCATAACGAGCATTTCAGATCCCCACAGAACAACTGGAGCCAAAGAAACTCCATCTTCATTCGGCACTAGGCAAAGTGCTTCCTTTGTTAGTCCATAACTCGCTTCTTTCTTCGTCTTATCAATAGGGTTTGGTTTAGAGAAGGAGATAAAAGAGAGTGAACACTTAGAAGTTTGAGCATTCGCTCCAAATTCTCGGATGCTAAAGTTGGATTTGTGTTGGGGATTTGTGAAACAATTTCTTTTGATGTAAGATGAGCTCCCGGACCTGATTTGGCAATGATGTTAACGACATTGAGCTCGATTGCAGCTCTCAGTGTCATTTGAACGGTGATAGAATTTGCCAGACCCCAAGCTGAAGAATGATTTGATAAACTTCCATGGCCTTCCATGTTAGTTTTCTTTTGATGCAGGAGTTCAGCTGCCTAACCTTATATAAGCCGGACCATGCACCACCATATGTTATGAATTTGATTCTTGAATATTCCAGTAATAAAAGGAAAAAAAAATATGTCAATGATCTTGCAGTGATCGATCTAGTTTTTGAGAAATAGGAGAGAATGATGGATCCAGAATCTTTAATTCCTTGATCATCCAATTTAGGAGTGATAGTAGGATCATGTTGTGTGCAATTATAGCTTAGCAGCCTTAGCTTAATTAGTACGTTTAGGGAAAATTAGTTTAAAGCTAGCAGCCCTTTTGTACAATTGGATATGTTGTACGATATTAACAGATCTACGTGCAAGTTACAACTGGTCAAGTGTAGTTCGATTGATATTACAGACACAGAACTAATTCCGGCCTGACGGATCCGGTTACCTTTTCTACAGACACAGTAATATTTGGTGTTATTACCAATGATAAATATAAATAATTTATTTAGGAAAATTATGCCTAGGGCATACAAACTAACCTTTACAGAAAGACCCAGCACATGGGCAGCACGTAATTTATTTATAGTGAACCCCTCAGAGTCTCAGACACCCCCATTCAAAGATGGACTTGGTCCTAACGGTTTAGTTTTTAGGCACTAACCGAAAATCGAAACTGAAGTTTCGGTTTTCTATTTTTTAGAATCGAAACCGATAAAATTATATAAAAGACCGCACTCGTCGGTTAACCTAACATATCGATTCGGTTTCGTTGCGGTTTCGGTTACAAAACCTATTATCCGTAATATTTTTTTACACTTAACCAAATAACATAAAAAATAAAAATATTAAAATTGTAAACTATCAACACTTCAAATAAGTTAATCTAATGGGTTCAAATAAGTAATCCAAATGAAATGGGAAGCTAAAATTTATACATAATTCATTTGAAGTCTCCAACATTCATAATTTCATATATAACAAAAGATAAAACTACATGAGAAGGTTTTCGGTTAGACTTAAACACTTAAACACATAATCTTGTGTGTGAAAGCCTACTATTTGTAACCCATAACCTATAAGAACATGACACGTAATGTAAAATTAAGTATTAATAATTAATATATGTAGAATGAATATATGTCGGTTCGGTTCGGTTTAATCAGTTTTTAGGATGCACGGAACCGCAAACCGACACCGCACTACTCGGTTTGTGTGGTTTCTAGAACCGATTACCTCGATTCTATTCGGTTTCAGTTACTCGATGTCAGTTCGGTGCGATTTTAACCGGTTTCGGTTTTTTCTGTGCCTAAAAGTCCACCCTTACCCCCACCCCCATCTAATATAGCTGATGATTATCCATACCCACCGACCCACGTGATCAACTGATCATCACTACAATAAATCCAAAACTCCTATTGCTTTATGGTGTTTACGGAACTTATCCATGCACGTTAATGCATAACCTTCTTCTCCTTGTGCTACCTCGTTAGAATTGGGCACATAGTTGATAAAGTTTTGAGGCAAAAGATGACACATGTTTAGCTTGGATGCATATATATATATATATAT
>NC_020496.1:9629489-9631702 GCF_000184155.1 Fragaria vesca subsp. vesca
CTCTGGATAAAAACTGTATATATATATATATGCATGTAATCGTTCATGTTTAGCTTGGATGGCAAGTGACATATTAATTTATTTTCTTTCTTTTTCTCAAGGCTCGCTTGCCTTCGCTCTTCAAATAGCTGGCATGTGTTCTTGATCAAATTAACAAGAACATATACCAAAGCCTTTTACAGCCTAGTGAGCTAGAATCGATGGCACTTGAGGTACTCCTACTCTTTGCTTTAGGAATTGTCTCTCTCCTTTTCTTCACTAGGAGAGTACTAAGCCACACTTATCGTGTTCAACACCTCCCTCCAATCCCCTTAGCTTTGCCCATAATTGGTCACTTCCATCTCCTTGGCCCTCTCATCCACTGCTCTTTCCAAGCCCTCTCGTTCCGGTTTGGTCCCATATTTTCTCTCCGTCTCGGCTCCGTCCCATGCATGGTCGTGACCTCGCCCGAGCTCGCAAAAGAGTTCCTCAAAACCCATGAACTCTCCTTTGTATCCTGCGCTCAGTCCGCCGCCATCGAACGCATAACCTACGATTCTTCCTTGGCATTTTCTCCCTACGGACCAGACTGGAAGTTTATCAAGAAGGTGACGGTGAACAAGCTCCTCAGCAGCCGTAGCGTGGGCAAGTTTCATTCCATTAGGGCGGACGAGTACTCTCGGCTCCTAAGACTCTTGGCCGAGAGAGCCGAGAGTTGTCTGGCTATAAACCTCAGCGAAGAGCTGCTGAGGCTTTGCCACAACATTATAGGCCAGATGATGCTTGGGAAGTACTCCACTGCAGCTTCGAGCAGCACAGAGCGGGCTGAGGAGGCAAGGTTGTTGGTTCGAGAGGCGACGAGGATCTTCGGAGAGTTGAACTTGTGTGATTTTAATATGGTGTGGAAGAAACTGGACTTACAAGGGTTTGGGAAGAGAATTGATGACACGCATCTCAAGTTTGATGAATTGGTGGAGAAGGTTGTTAAGGAACGTGAACAATTGAGACTTAAGAACAAGAAAACTAATGGAGGAGAGGAAAAGGACGAGGAGGTCAAGGATTTTCTAAGCATTTTGCTTGATATGTTGGAAGATGAGAGTGGTGAGAGTGCGGAGGTTGGATTTTCAAGAGTTCATATTAAGGCTCTAATTACGGTAATAAACCAATAGTTAACATTTCGATACTAGCTAGGGTTCTTTATAGGGCCAATTACATAAAAGTCCATTTTGAGACATTTTCTCTTATATAGGTCCACCCAAACATTTTTACCTACATAAGTCCACCCAAGCCTAAATAAAGTCTTATATTAGGTATTAAAGTTCAACAAAATTACAGACTGCCATCCAACCAAAAAATTAGATTTTCTCTCTTATATTTACAAAAATGCCACTAATGTAAAAAGTCAATAATCACAAATGGTCTCTGGCTGACCTCCGGTGAGGTCTCCGGCGAACTTTCCGGCCTGACTCCAACAAAGTTTCCAACTGACCATTAGTGAAGATTCTAACGACCACAAAAATTACTACCACTGACAACAAAATATACTACTGCCGGCAAAGAAAGCTACTACCATTGACAACAAAATATACTACCGATAGCAAAAAAAGCTATTGCCACAAGCAAAGAAAGCTACTACCGATAGCAACGCAAAGAAAGCTACTACCACTGACAACAAAATATACTACCGATAGCAAAAAAAGCTATTGCCACAAGCAAAGAAAGCTACTACCGATAGCAACAAAAGCTACTATCGATAGCAACAAAAGCTACTACCACTGACAACAAAAGATACTACCGCCAACAACAAAAGCTACTACCACCAGCAAAGAAAACTACTACTACTGACAACGAAAAATACTACAGTCAGTAACAAAAGATACTACTACCAGCAACCAAAGCTAATACCACCACCAACAAAAGATACTACTGCCATCAACAAAAGCTACTACCACCACCAGCAAAGAAAGCTACTACCACTGACAACGAAAAATACTACCGTCAGCAACAAAAGATACTACTACCACCTCCAAAAGATACTACCGTCATCAACAAAAGCTACTACCACCAGCAAAGAAAGTTACTACCACTGACAACGAAAAATACTACCGTAAGCAACAAAAGATACTACTACCACCAACAGAAGATACTACCGCCATCAACAAAAACTACTACCACCAGCAACAAAATCTACTCATATGAGATTGAGAAAGATACTAGAATAGAAGTTGAAAATG
>NC_020496.1:9633198-9638900 GCF_000184155.1 Fragaria vesca subsp. vesca
AGATTATACCATATTACGGCTCTAGTGATTGGATTTTGGTGTTTGGTTGTTTGGGCAAGATCGCCATCAACCTTTTAAGGATTATTTCTTGCGTTTGTGTCATATTTTCGTGTTTTTGGGTGCTTCATTGATCCGTAAAAGTGTGTTTTTGTGTTGATTTTATTGTCTGTGTGGGTTCATTTCAACATCCACAAGTTGGTTTAGGGTTGTGGTGCTAATTCATTCTGTTTTTTTCACAATGGCATAATGCAAATTCCTTTTGTTCCCAATTCATTTTACTGTATGTGTGTACATAATAGAAAAATAATCCAATCCTAATCACTGTGAACTTACTATGAAGCACCTGCATAAGAACATACTTTAATCAATCCCAACCCTTGTAACTTAGGAGGAAAAATAATTTTATGACAGAAGGGAAAATATTGCTATGTTGATAACTTTGGGTGTCCTTACAGTTACAAGATTAGAGAAATTTTATCTTCTGCTTTCTTTTTTGTTTATGTCAAGAAAATGTTAACTGTACTAGTAAAGTAAAGGAACTTAAAATCTGAATTTTATTACAAGATAAAATGATAAACAAATAAAAAACAGGTTGCGTGAACAATTTGTATGCAAGTATTGCAAATATTGATGCACTTATTTTCAAACTGGAGCAAGAAAAGACATGTTGATGTATCCCAATTGAAGATTAGCAATGGTGAGCCCACTATGTTCACCGCAGGTGCAGTCTTGTCGATGTAGTGTCTAAGGGATCTTTAGTTTTGTGGCCGAGTTATATCTGTATTTTTTTGTTGGGTCTGTGAGCGCTCTTTATTGTCAATCTTAACAGACAAAGAATCATCCCAAGAATCATCCAGTAATTCTACATATTTTTTTAAGGGTTCACTAAATTCCTATGTTTGTGCATAGTGTTAAAAGTTATCATTCTCAATCTTATTAGTTAGGTTTGAAGTGCAGATGAGTTCAGGTAGTTTCCATTTTAGTAGACAAAGTAGTAACTCCAGCAGGTGTGTTTATTTGTGTCTGCCACCTTAATTTTATTTTGACAGAGTAGTCTTTTACTCTTTCTGGTCAATCTACAGTGCTATTACTTGTTGATTTTACTTCACTAGCTTGATCTAAGTTGCTTTATACTGTTAGCATTTTGTATGTCTTTAGAATTGCTATTCATCATAGCTTATATCTTCGAATGGATATAAAATTGTTGTATGTAAAGAAAATAAAAGATCTTAACAACAGAAAGCCTCATCTATGTTCTTGTATATAATTATGCAATATTCAATGTTTGGCACCATTTAGACATTTGGAGCATGATTCAAGAATCAGTTTCTTTTATGGGGTTTGAGTTACTTTTGCTTCATGACAGATCCAAAGATGCAGTTGCCCTGCTGTTCAACTTAAAATCAGTTGCAATGTAACTTTCTTCACAATTCCCAGTACCCATTGACATTTAATTTAAGGTTGAGTACATTCTTTTTCAATTCCAATTTAGCTTTAGTGATCTTCCTTTCTTTTGAGTTTGGAATTATTGGTGACCTGAGTCAGGGCCGGGGTTGGGATTCCATTATTGCTGATTTTTGGGTATCTCAAATCTTGTTCTAATTGTTTATTTATTATCTAAATTGGGTTTTTACAGTTTAAACAAGTCAATATCATTATTATGTTTATGCTAGTGTCTTTTGTAGTTCCTGCAATGGATTTGGAAAATGTGGCAGAAAGGGCACCAACATCATCGGTTTGAAAGAGGAAGAGCTCAACCTTGCTTCTTTTTAAATATAGCAGTAACCAGAGCCTCTTTTACAACGGGGTATGTTGTCTTAATTTCTTTTCAACTTACTGGAGATGACTGCCTGATTTTACATTTTCATGTAAATGTTAGATACTAGATGTCCTAGTTGAAGCGAATTTTCATTTCTTCTTTGCTAGCTTTAGATATCAAGAGGCCATAAATTGTATCATGAGCTTGATTGTAGTTACTTAGCTTTCTCTACTGAAAACCACGACTCTTCCATACTTGATGTATGTCCAAACTCTTAAGTATACTTTCTAATTAAATCCTTATATGGCATTTGAAAGTTTCTTTTAGAAAAAAACCTTGTAATGTAAAAACTCATAGAACCGCACAGGGGCAGAGCCAAGACTATATATTAAGGGGGGCCGAGTTAGAAAGTAAAAATTACATATTATTTGAAATTGAATAATTGTATATACGAGTACAAAATTAAAAGATAATTAACTTTTGTATTTTGGGCATCATACTAGACTTAAAAAACTGATATGAAATTAGTAGTTCATCAATACAAAGTATTTGTACATAATAGAATGAGAAAAAAGAAGAAATTATTCATTATGGAATTGATTACGAATAGAGTATATGGTAAGAGATGATCAAGGGATTAAACCTATTAACAACAAATGATGTTTATGATTTATTATTGGAAAGAAACAGGGGCCAAACCTTATAAATTATAGAGCTTATACTTCAATTATATCAAAACCTCTTCATAATACATGATAATACACAAGTTTTAAAAAATTACGAGGGGTGCCATGGTCTAAGTATAGCTCTGCCATTGGAACCACAAATTAGATGTTGTAATATACATTATTCTTATCTTGGGGATTAGCTAAACTTGATTAAAATTCAGATTCATTACCAATTGTTTTAGATTTTGAAGAACTTTTGATTCATCTCTTCATCATTAGCATTTATTTTTGTTCAGAATTAACGTCTATGAATTGAATGCTTTTTTCTCAGGTACATATCTCTAGCATTTCTTAGCTTTGTGCTGTATACTCAGTTTGTCAGAACTGTTCTCTGCATGATGGCATGGAAGAAGATAAAGATTATGGAGAATCATGCACAGGGAAAAAGTCAGGTGTCGTATTGGTTACGTATCAGCAATGCTTATAGATATATAGACTTTGCATTATTCGCAAGACTTCCAATGAGTATCTATCATATTTAATGTTCGCTATTGGTTAAATAGTTAAGGAGTTCTGTGCATATCAATTTTTTTATTGTTCTAGATTATATTTTTGTAATTCACAATCTTGTCGGTATTCATTGTAATTTACTTACATTCAAAAGTAACAATTAAAGGGGCTTAGAAAGGCTTTTATATGCCGATTTATATTATTATTTTTTTCACTGACTAATGTTTTTGTGGCCTGTTGACATGGTCACTAATATATGTACGTAGCTGAGGTTTAGTGACAAAATAATGCCTTTCAGTGACTACATTTGACTCCTTTAGTGATCAACTTTGTGGTCACTAATGCTAATACCATCAGTGTCCAAATTTTGGTGGTCACTAGAAGTTATGATTTTAGTGACCAAGTATTGCAAGTGGTCACTATTGAGAATTAGTGACGAGTCTATAGTGACCACTCAGTGACCACCTTTTTTTGGTCACTAAACACAATTAGTGACCTAAATGGCTAGTTTTTGTGACCACTCTATCGGTCACTAATGCTGGGAATTGTTGTAGTGTGAGCAGGAGGCGGACGACGTCGTCGGAGTTGGTTGGACCTTGTAGATCCGGCAGCACGTTGAGGAGATGCAATCAAGGCCGAGCCGGAAGTCGCGTCGAGACGGCGGCGGCTTCGTCATCGCGGCGTCGGAATCGAAGCGGAAGAACGGGGAGAGAGAGAGAGAGAGAGTGAGAGAGAGACTTATTTTTAGAAGGGAGAGGAACAGACTTGGTGTAAAGAGAGAATGATATTCTGGGTACATCATAAAAGTAAAGTGACAGATTTAACCTTAAAAGTGGACTTGTATGGGTAAAAATGTTTAGGTAGACTCACGTGAAAGAAAATGTTGAAAAGTGGACTTGCATGAAATTTTCTATTCTTTATATATAGCACCCTTTACTCATCGATCATATATATATACTTGTGATGACTTATATACGATTTTCTTTTTCCTTTTTCAGGATTTATTCACGGCTAGTACTGACACAACAGCTATTGCAATGGAGTGGGCGTTAGCGGAACTCATCAATCATCCGGCGGTGCTCGAGAAACCAAGGGAGGAGATCGATCGTGTAGTTGGAAATGAACGAATAGTGGAGGAATCTGATGGTTCAACTCTTCCATACATCCAAGCTATCATCAAAGAAACATTTAGGCTACACCCACATGTTCCTATGGTCACAAGAATATCAGTAGAAGACTACAAGGTCGGGGAATATGTTATTCCGACGAATACCATACTCTTTGTGAACAACTGGGCCATCGGAAGAGATCCTAAAAACTGGGAAAAACCTTTGGACTTTTGGCCTGAAAGATTCTTAGAAGGGGGTGACCAGATAACCGGAATGGATGTTAGAGGTCAACTTTTTCAGTTTCTTCCATTTGGGTCCGAGAGGAGAATATGTCCCGGTATCAACTTGACCATGAAAATGGTTCCTAGTCTGGTGGCAGCAATGATTCAGTGCTTTGATTGGAAGGTTATTCCAAGCAAGAAGATGAACAATAATGATTGTGTTGTTGAAATGGATGAAAGGCCTGGACTAACAACTCCAAGAGCCCATGATCTTGTGTGTTTTCCAGTAGCTTGCATGCATCTGCTCAATATCCTTAAACCTTGAGCTTGAGGGATGGGTTGTTGGAATAAGTATCCATAAAATAAAGTTATAAGCTCTCTCTCTCATGCATGCATGTTTGAATCTGAGTTTGTTTGTTTTTTCTGTAAAACCCAATAAAGTTGTTTATTAACATTTCTGTCTTATTGGCTCATAGGCTACTCATGGTGATGCTCCATGTAACCGAAAGTAGTGTTCTTGCAAAGGAAAAAACTTTCATTTGACCATGTGTGGACACACTCGTCTGAAGTTTCTTAAGCCATCTCTAATCTTTGGTTTAAAACCTATAATAGGTTTAGGATTTATAAAAAATCTCATCTCTAACCCACTATTTAAGTTGAGTTAAAATAAGATTTACCTAAAATTAATGTGTCATATTTTGACTCAACTAAATAGGACCAAACCTATAATTTATGAGGATGAGTGAATGGGACAATGTCAGATTTTATTAATATAAAATAGCTATGTATGATATGATATGATTAAACAAGGAAAAAACTTGTGTCCGTACTGGTATGTACATATGCGTTCGACCTCTCTTTTGTTTACATACTTTTTTCAATATGAATTATAATCTTAACCGTTCAAATGTTGAATTAACCAATAAAGATTACCCTGCAAAAAATCAATGTAAACAAAATTCGTTTAGTTAGTCAAATTAATGTATCAAATAAATTGACGGCTGATCATAAGACTGTTATCTTTCATTAGAACTGTCAATTTGTTTAATTCAATCGGCAGAGCAAACAAATTTTGTTTAAACTCAAGTTTTTTCCATTAAACGCAAGTTTCACTCCATGTGTGATTAAATTATTATATATAATGATTAAATATGTTTGGATTTTGTCTCCATGGGTTGGAGATGCAAAACCTATATGAATAGTTATAGGTTTAGGTGACCTAAAATATGAATATAGGTTTAGGTTTTAAACCAATTGTTGGAAATGGTCTTATACGTGGTCCAGTATCCCAGTCTGCCACGTGTCATTTTGTTTTGTTTAGATTTTGTTTTTACTTTTTTTTTTAATAGATTATATCGGATTTTATCGAATGTCCCAAAGGGACTTTAATAGATTATACTTATGTAGGGAGCATCTCCAGCGGTATTGATAAATT
>NC_020496.1:9638920-9681684 GCF_000184155.1 Fragaria vesca subsp. vesca
GACAAACTAAAATCATGCCACATATGACAGTCCAAACGAATGCGTGCATGAAAGAGATTAAGGATGTGTATGAAAGAGATCTAGCCATCATTTCTGAAAAAAAAAAAATTAAATCAAAACTCTGTCCATTGTGGATATATGAAACCAAAAATACAGTTTGAAATGTCTAGTCAAAGAGAGTGAGTTTGAAATTCGTCAATGCATGACGAAGTGCAACTCCAGGAAAAATAATGCTGTGTTGTTGGATTTGCTCATCTTTGAGACTTTGACGTTAGCGTTACCCTTATAATGCCCAAAGGTGACAACTATAGCTTACTTAAAAGTTAAAAGCTAAAACCCTTCAGTTAGTTTATCCCACCTTTGTTAAAACCCACACTTGCAATCCGAAAGCTACATTCTATGTAGTTTTGGTTCCAAGGATCAAAAGCTACCCAATATGCTTATCACCTACTACTTCCCAAACCCACATGAAATCCATGTTTTGCAGATACCCTCTCTCGCAATTCATACAAAGGACAGTTCACACTTCAGCTTGTACCCTTCCTACTGAAACCCGGAAAGCTAATGCCTATCTTGTGAGGCATGCAGCGACCTCAGACGCATTCTTGAATGCCCAGCAAGTGTTCGACGAAACGCCTGACTTAAACGTGGTCTCGGCCACAACAATAATAGGCAGCTTTGCTCGGCAGCATCATCATGAAGAAGCTGTGCACCTCTTTTCAAGAATGCTTGTGTTGAATATTCGACCCAATGAGTACACGTTTGGCACTGTCATTCCCTCCTCGACTGTGCTTGGAGATTTGAGTATAGGTAAGCAACTTCATGCATTTGCAACCAAGATGGGGTTACATTCAAATGTGTTTGTGGGGAGTGCAATGTTGGATCTGTATGCCAAACTGAGCATAATCCAGGATGCTCGGAGAGCTTTCGAAGATACCCAGAAGCCGAATGTTGTTTCCTACACGACATTGATATGTGCTTACCTGAAAAAGGAGATGCTTGAAGATGCTCTTGAGCTTTTTAAAGTGATGCCAGAGAGGAATGTAGTTTCATGGAATGCTATGATTGGAGGGTATAGCCAAACAGGCCACAATGAAGAAGCTGTGAATCTTTTCATTGAGATGCTTCGAAATGGGTTGGTGCCGAGTCAATCTACTTTTCCTTGTGCTATAATTGCAGCTGCTAATATAGCAGCACTAGGAATTGGGAGAAGCTTTCATGCCTGTGCTGTCAAGGCTTTGGGTAAGTTTGATGTGTTTATTAGCAATTCTCTAATAAGTTTCTATGCAAAATGTGGGAGCATGGAAGATAGTCTCTTGGTTTTCAATAGACTCAGGGGAAGAAACATTGTTTCTTGGAATGCTGTGATTTGTGGGTACGCTCAAAATGGTAAAGGAGAGGAAGCCATAAGCTTTTTTGAAAAGATGAGTGTCTCAGAATGTAAACCCAACAGTGTTACACTTCTTGGGTTATTGTGGGCTTGTAATCATGCTGGTCTTGTTGACAAGGGTTACTCCTATTTTAACCAGGCGAGAACGGAGGAGCCCGGCATTCTAAAGCCTGAGCATTATGCTTGTATGGTTGATCTACTCTCGCGCTCAGGGTGCTTCAGACAAGCCAAGGAATTTATTAGTGATTTGCCTTTTGAACCAGGCATTGGTTTTTGGAAGGCATTGCTTGGTGGCTGCCAAATCCACTCAAATATGGAATTGGGGGAGTTTGCGGCAAGAAAAATCCTGGCTTTGGATCCTGGAGATGTGTCATCTTATGTTATGGTGTCTAATGCACATTCTGCAGCTGGAAGGTGGCAGAATGTGTCAACAACAAGGAGAGAAATGAAAGACAAAGGGATGAAGAGGATTCCAGGTTGCAGTTGGATAGAAATCAGAAGCAAAGTTCATGTTTTTACCACCGCGGATAAGAATCATCACCAAATGAATGAAATTTATACTGTGTTAGAAATTATGTACAGAGCATTTGAAGGAGAATAATCAAGAGTTAAAAATTGCAATGATGATATCTCATTCTCTACTGCACCAACATTTAGCTGGAGCTGACCAGCAGGCTAAGAGTCCTTCTGTGCAAGGAACTTTACTTGAGGAAGCTTCAAATACATAATCCGGGAAGGAAATGCCTAACCCAACACAAGCTTCAAATTCTTGGATTAGATGTATAGAACAGAATATTACTGATATGAAATAGGTTTTTCTTCATGACTTCATATGTTCAAAACCTGCTTTCAAATTTTGATATTTGCCAGGATGGCATTCATACAAGGTGTTCTATGTCAGCTAATTGTGCTGCTCATAGCTATCAAAATGGGCATCTTCTGTTATAAATCTGTGCTGGTTATACATTAAGATGTCACTGACGGATCAGAATTCAAAATTCTTCCGTTTTTCGTTTACAAGTAAGATGTTTTTTTTATCCATTTTATCTATAAGTGACTGTCACATTCAAAATTAGAGTTTGAATCTCATTTATCTTATTATCTTCAGGATGCAGAACAACTCCACCGGCAACCAAGATATTTTTGCACCGTGATTTTTAAAGTGTGAAAATGATATGTCTCATTGGATATAAAAATCAGTTCTTCTTTGATAGAAAAATCTCTAGTAACACAACCAAAATTCCCTTTTACATCAAAATATTTCAAAAAAAAAAAAAAAACAAGGGTAATACAGAAAGAATATGCGCGTGGTATATCTCACGGGTCCACCTCTGGACACGTGTCAAATAAATCCACAATGAAAAAGCGCGCAAGAACATACAAACCGGTCGAGCGGTCCCGCGCCCGCGTTTTCAATCAAAATCTGTGGGACCCATATATCTAACCCCAGTTAAGCTACATCTAAAAAAGTTCCACCCCTCTTAACCAGGGTTAGTTCCAAACCCATTGTTATGAGCTTCAGATCCAAGATTAGGGTTCCAAAGGGTTCAAAATTCCCTCACCAAATTCCCCAAATTCCTTTCTCAATTTTTCTATTTTCAATCCTCAGTAGCTCAATTAGGTGCTCAATTTCTTGATCCTTGAAATTCCGGTCGCTCCTTGATAGAGTCTGGTTCTCAGAGGGAGCTCAAAATTAGGGGCAAAATGGAGACGCAGAGGATAATTGAATTTCCTCATCAGAATATGGATAAGCGGCCCAGAAAGAGACCTCGATTAACTTGGGATATGCCTCCTCCTCTTCCTCCTCCCCAGGTTTGTTCTTGTTTCAATTTCAAATTTTGATTTTGATTTTTTATTTTTTTATGTTTTTGTGTTCTGATTGATTCTTTGATCATTACTAAGATGTGAAATACTCATTTCCCTTGTTATAATTTAATTTATGTGTTTTTAATTATTCAAATTCAATTGATATGAATTAGAAATTTGAAATGCAATTCAGTGTTGGTGTATCAGAAGCTGGAAATTTTGATGATTCCTGGAATATGTATGTATAAGGTGATATATGATTGTGCTTGATATGTTCTGCAGCTGCTCCCAATATACTGCGGGCCGGAGTTTGGAAATGGGCCGATTCCCAATTATACATATACGTCTATGTTTTATGGGGGATTGCCTCGGAATGCCTCCCCTCCGTGGAGGCCTGATGATAAAGATGGTCATTATGTGTTTGGCATTGGAGATAATTTAACCCCTCGATGTAAGTCTCTTCAATTTTTGCTTCTATAGATGTTATTATGTGCAAGTAGGTCGAATCGTTTCGCAGCATGTTGATGTTTTTGTTGATAGCTTTAGCTGGTTATTTATGTAACAACGTTACATGTTATATCTTCACTAATACATTGTTCTCATTCAATTTTGCAGATAGGATTCTCAACAAAATGGGAGAGGGTTCGTATTTTATTGCTTTCATGGGAGTATAATACACCTTCGTCAGAAAGGGTACATATCTCTATTTTTTTTATTCTTCAGACATTAATATTTGGTTTGACTTTCTCCAGGGACTTTTGGGCAAGTGTTGGAGTGTTTGGACAATGAAAAGAAAGAACTTGTGGCTATTAAAATTATCCGCTCCATACATAAGTATCGTGAAGCTGCTATGATTGAAATTGATGTCCTACAAAGGCTTGCAAGGCATGATATTGGTGGCACTCGGTAAGGATATTTGATTTTCTGTCTACTTATTGGCTGTAGAAGTTTGATGTTGGTATAAGCGGTTTCATTCTTTGCAGTTGTGTGCAAATTCGGAATTGGTTTGACTATCGTAATCATATTTGTATTGTAAGTATTTTTTGGTACTTCTGATTTCATTAGCTTGGAGGAGCGATATATAATCCTTCATGCCTGAATTTTCTGTGAGTTAAAAGAACTTGCGGATGGATTTAAATGGTTTCAACAGGTATTTGAGAAGCTTGGACCTAGCTTATACGATTTTCTTCGCAAAAACAGCTACCGTTCATTTCCCATTGATCTTGTTCGGGAGCTTGCCAGACAACTTTTGGAGTCTGTAGCATGTGTGTGGGCAATTCTTTGCACCATTTTTGTCTAAGTTTTTGCAACTTGATGCTCAATATGTTTTAGTGTGAAGCTGAGATCTGCATTGATACATATTTTAATTCCACACCAGTTTCTCCATTTTTGTCAAGACAGCATTGGTTTGTTTAAGCATGTAGTTGAAAGTACGATAAATGGCAGTTAATTTACTTCTTTTGATCTGTGTTCTGGTTTACTTTGCAGTTATGCATGATTTACGCCTGATTCATACTGATTTGAAGCCGGAAAATATTCTGCTTGTTTCCTCCGACTACATCAAAGTGCCAGACTATAGGGTATTGTTTCCAAACTCATGCTTTATATTTTGTTAATATGTAACATAATAAATGAGCTTGCGTGCATGCACAAGCATACAACAGCATTGTATGCATTTAGTTAATTATCTTCTGGATTGTCTAATCTTTGTCCATCATTCTAGTAATACTGAGCTATTTTAGGGTAAGCAAGCATATTTTCTGATTTGATCTTTGAAGCTTTAGATTGTGTCTTTTTACGAGTTCACTTCAGACTTGATGTACTATCCCAAGCTTGTGCCCCGTTATCAGTACAATGTCATACTTTTGACACTTAATTGTTTTTTTCTCAATGACAATCAAGTTTCTAGCACGGTCAACTAAAGAGGGTTCTTATTTCAAGAATCTGCCCAAGTCAAGTGCCATCAAGCTCATTGATTTTGGAAGTACAACATTTGAACATCAGGATCATAGCTATGTGGTGTCAACACGCCATTATCGTGCACCTGAGGTTATTTTAGGTAAACAAATTTTGGATGCTCAAAAACAAATCCTGGATACTTTGGCCAATCTTGATTTGCATTTTTGATAACACTCATGATGTTATCTGCAGGTCTTGGGTGGAACTATCCTTGTGATATATGGAGTGTGGGCTGCATACTTGTTGAACTTTGCTCTGTAAGTACCTTGTGTTGATATGGCTCCATCATCTACAATTGAGTTATTTCCCTTTAAAGTAGGATTAATTGTAGCGTTCCGTGGTCAATGGTCATGGGCTTGTAAATATTTCTTTGACAGTAGGTTTCCTCTTATGGCTGACCATTAACTTGTTGCCTCTTTGGACACACAATTTTGAGGATCTCAGTTTAATATTTTCTGATTGCTCAAAGGACCATTAAGGAGTGCAATTTGCATGAGAGACATAGTGAGAAAGGACAGAAGTTTAACATTCTCGTTGTTTGGCTAGGATAAGTATATGTTTGGGACTGCTTTGAAATTTAGTTTCCATGCTTGACTAGAGGGGGTGAATTTCTCTTAACATGTCATTCCTTCTATGTTGTCTTTGAACAGGGTGAGGCCCTTTTTCAAACACATGAGAACTTGGAGCATCTTGCCATGATGGAGAGGGTGTTGGGACCACTGCCGCAGCATATGGTGCTCAGAGCTGAGTAAGACTCTTATTCTACATAGTCCCCATGTCTTCTATGTGGCAGGCAGGTATGGAGCGCTTATATTGTGTCTGACTTTTGCAGCCGTCGTGCTGAGAAATATTTTAGGAGGGGAGCACGACTCGATTGGCCTGATGGGGCCGCATCTAGGGAAAGCATGCGAGCAGTATTCAAATTACCCAGATTACCGGTACTGATTCAATACACAAAAAGTTAACATTTTTTTTTAATTTTCACTTGGATCTTTAACTAATTGGCAGCATATTAACCTGGTTATTGTCTTAATAATGCATTGCAGAACTTAATAATGCAACATGTGGATCACTCCGCTGGTGATCTTATTGAACTACTGCAAGGGCTCCTAAGATATGAGCCCACAGAGCGGCTCAAGGCAAGGGAAGCACTAAGACATCCCTTTTTCACTAGAGATGTGAGAAGGGGTGGCTATCCCCTTTAACAACCTTACTCATCTACATCCGTCATGAGCACAAAAGCTTCAGAGCTTAAATGAGACTTGTGATTTTTCAACTGTATGATTGTTTATGTATAGTAAAGCCTCCCATCTCTCATTTCTTGTCATCGGTTTCTTGTTCCTGTCTTGGTTCTATATTTTGATAAATTGGTGTTTGTTTTGTGATTTTGATGACGAAAATGCTCGACTTAAAGAATAAATTCAAACTACATTGATGTTCTTCTGCCTGATTTGCCCTCTAAACCTAACTTAACATACATTAGAGCAATGAGGAGGTAAATTGGGATGTGTTTTGTTTGGCTTTAGCTCCGCCAAGTACGGTTCAAGCTCTACAAAACTATTAGGACTGTCGAAGCATGGTCATCAAGCATTTAAAAATAATTTTCCCTCATCTTTGTTCCCCTAGATTTAACATCTCAAACAAGTTATCTTTGTTCCCCTAGATTTAACATCTCAAACAAGTTGAAGAGTTGAAGAACAAGTTTATTACATTGTTTTTAGTGAGGAAGTTCTTGTTTTGACATACAAGTTCATCTTTCACAGCTGATGTTTCTAGTTATAGTTCGCTCTGTTTCTAGTTTTGATTGGTTTGATCATTGGTAGTGCAAGAGGGTTTTGCCTCTAATTTTTCTTATAGTGTGTTCCCCATTCAAAAAAAAGAAAAAAGAAAAACCCTTTACTTATCTGACCTGGCAGGATAAAAAGAGCAAGTAAAGACGGATATTTTCACCCGCTCATGTTTTTACTAAACAAGTACAAGCTACTACTGTAGCTCCTGGCCCTCCAGTGCTGAATAACGACGACATTTTCAGTCTCCTCAGTGAAAAGTGAAAACCCTAACTAGGAAGAACCGATTTTGAAGTGGTGAGAATGGCGGCAGAGGCGATCGGGATCGATTTGGGCACGACTTACTCGTGCGTGGGTGTGTGGCAGAATGATCATGTAGAAATTATAGTGAACGATCAGGGCAACAGGACCACTCCTTCTTATGTTGCCTTCAACGAAACCGAGCGTTTGGTTGGTGATGCAGCATTTAACCAGGTCATCAAAAACCCTACCAATTCCATCTTTGGTACTCTCTCTCTCTCTCTCTTTCTCCTCAGACTTTCATTTCTTAAGAACATAAATTGTGAATTTTGAACAGAGTCCACTGCTGTTGGTTTTGATTGAACAAATTTATTTGATTTTATTATAATTACTGTTTTATGATTTGTTTCTTTCTGAATATAGAAACCGTTGCTTTGTTCATGGTTGTTTGTATAACATGTGCACTTGTAAATGTAATGAGGATCCATATAATGATGCATTCGATAGCTTCAATTGGAAGTCAAACATTTATTTCACCTGAGTTTGTAACTTTGCATAATATCATGGTGCGTCTGTGATCTGTCAGCGTATTTCCTCTTGTTTTCCTTTGTTGGAAATTTGAAATGTGCTTGTGAACATGACATTGGTTTGCAGATGCAAAGCGGTTAATAGGTAGGAGGTTCAGTGACATATCTGTTCAAAATGACATGAAGCTCTGGCCATTCAAGGTCATTGAAGGCCCCAATGACAAACCCATGATTGTGGTTACCCATGAGGGTCAAGAGAAACAGTTTGCTGCTGAAGAAATCTCCTCCATGGTTTTGGCAAAGATGCGAGAGATTGCTGAGATGTTCCTTGACTCAACAGTCAAAAATGCAGTTATCACAGTGCCTGCTTACTTCAGTGACTCGCAGCGCCAGGCTACAAGAAATGCAGGTGAGTTTGCAGGTCTAAAGGTGATGCGGATTATCAATGAACCAACAGCTGCAGCAATTGCTTATGGCCTTGAAAAACAGGCTGGTTGGTACTGCAAGAGAAATGTGATGATATTTGATTTGGGTGGTGGAACTTTAGATGTTTCACTGCTTACAATAAGCGCTGGTGCTTTTGAAGTGAAAGCCACGGCTGGAGATACTCACCTTGGTGGTGAAGACTTTGATAACAGAATGGTGGATTTCTGTGCTGCAGAATTTAAGAGGAAGCATGACTTGGATGTGAGTGGAAACTCGAGAGCTCTTAGGAGGCTAAAAAATGCTTGTGAGAAGGCGAAGAGGAGACTTTCATTTACATCTTCTGTGGACATTGAAATTGACTGTTTGGCTCAGGGCATTGATTTGTATATGACTATTTCCCGTGCCAAATTTGAACAACTGAACATGAATTTCTTCAACAAGTGTATGGAGCCTGTGGAGAAGTGTATAAGAGACGCTAACATGGACATAAGCCAAATTGATGATGTTGTTCTCGCCGGTGGATCTTCTAGAATTCCCAAAGTGCAGCAATTGTTGCAAGATGTCTTCAAGGGAAAAAAGCTATGCAAGAGCATTAATCCAGATGAGGCAATAGCATATGGTGCAGCTGTTCAAGCTGCAATCTTGAGCGGGAATGGGAATGGGAAGCTTCACGACTTTACTCTCTCGGATGTCACACCTATGTCACTTGGAGTAGAAGTACAAAATCTGCAGCTTTGCGCTGAAAATATCATGCATTTTGTTATTCCAAGAAACACCAGAGTTCCAGTCAAGAAGAATACAACAATATATACCGTTTATGACAACCAGAGTGCTATTGTCTTCCCAATTTTTGAAGGTGAGAGTGAAAGCACTTTGAATAATAATCTTTTGGGTAAATTTAGCCTCGTGGACATTCCTCCGGCTCCTAAGGGTTATCCATTCGACGTTTGGTTTGAAATTGATGAAAATGGTATCCTAAGTGTCTCTGCTGAGGACAAGTCCACTGGCCAGAAGAAAGGGATTACAATTGCGAGTGACAGAAGCAATTGTTCCAACTGAGATATGAAAGAAAGGGAGCAACCCTCTTCACAACAATGTCCACAAGTTTGATAATGTGCTTCTCTTTTTCTCTCTCACCTGGAAATATCTGGTTGATGTAGTTCATAAAGAGTGTATCTGTTTGAAGTTCATCTTATAATCGCTTCTCAATGGGATCTGATGTCCAATACATGTTTGAAATATATGTACGTCTTTCATGATTTTGTGTGCTACTACAGTTTTCCTATCTCTTATGTTATTTCAATTTAATCTAAGCCCTTGTAGCATATGAGACACTAGAGGACAAAATGGTTTGAAGAAAACACAGGCCAGTGAACAATTCCCTGCCCTCTCAGGCTCTCACCATAATGCTGAAAACATGTCTATGGGGAAAGCCTTTACAGAATTTGGATCCTCTTCTTACACTTGCTTTCAGCAACTATTGCATAGCATATATATTTATCAATTCCTAATTGCAACTCCTTATGCACTGTTTAAGTGTTATGACTTATGAGTTCATCTTTTCTTTGGTTGACGTGATTATATGATTATAATCGAAATTCAAGGAAATTCTATTCTATTTTGGCTAAATGAACATAGTGCTACGTTTGAAAGAACCAAGCTAGGGACATAAATCCCTCCATCAAGTCGTTTTAGCATTCATGCTTAACAAGAAGCCTCAAACAAATTGAACCAACAATTTGTTATGTTTTCTATATTCAAAAAGTTCTTTTATATGAGTCTGTATAATGAACCAGCCTTGACTATTATTTGACCTCACACAACCCAAGTAGTTGAACTAGAAAAGCAACACAGCTACCACTTACATCCCAGTTCCTCATCTGAAAACCCTAAATGACGGAAGAAGAAAAGGGCCAAGCAATTGGGATCGATCTGGGGACGACTTACTCTTGCGTGGCAGTGTGGCAGAATGATCATGTGGAAATCATAGTGAACGATCAAGGCAACAGGACTACTCCTTCTTATGTTGCCTTCAATGATGCTGAACGATTGGTTGGGGATGCAGCAGTTAACCAGGTCCTCAAAAACCCAACCAATTCCATCTTTGGTAGGTTTGCTTCCTAAAACCCTCATCAGTTTATTGCCAATTCTTTCTGAAATATTAGATTTGTCCATGAATGGGGTTCACTGTTGTTGTATCTTCCCAGACTAGTTACATGAACTGCTCTATTTATGAAATGTTTCTCATCTTTGGTTTTTTCTCGCAATTTTGTGTGATTAGATATGTTTCACTTTTGTTTGTGTAAAATGTGCCTTTTTGAGGTTTCTATCATATGATACATCTGCTTTGTTTGTGAATTTGGCATTGATCCGAAGATGCTAAGCGGTTAATAGGTAGGAGATTCGGTGACAACATTGTTCGGATTGATATGAAGATGTGGCCATTCAAGGTAATTGAAGGTGTTGATGACAAGCCTATGATTGTGGTTACTCATGAGGGTCTGGAGAAACTGTTTGCTGCCGAAGAGATCTCCTCCATGGTTTTGGCAAAGATGCGGGAGATTGCTGAGCAGTACCTTGACTCACCTGTGAAAGGTGCAGTTATCACTGTCCCTGCTTACTTCAGTGACTCCCAGCGACAGGCTACAAGAAATGCGGGTGAAATTGCAGGCCTAAAAGTGATGCGTATTATCAGTGAACCGACAGCTGTGGCAATTGCCTATGGCCTTGAAAAGAGGGCTGGCTGGTATAGCAAGAGAAATGTGATGGTATTTGATTTGGGTGGTGGAACTATAGATGTCTCGCTGCTGAACATTTGTTCTGGGGTCTTTGAAGTTTTGGCTACAGCCGGGGACACTCACCTAGGTGGTGAAGATTTTGATAACCGAATGGTTAAGTACTGTGTTGAGGAATTTAAGAAGAAGCATAACTTGGACGTGAGTGGTAACTCCAGGGCTCTTGGTCGGTTAAGAAGTGTGTGTGAGAAGGCAAAGAGGAGACTCTCATTTGTATCTTCTGTTGACATTGAACTCGACTGTTTGGATAAGGGCATTGACTTCTATCTAACTTTCACTCGTGCCAAATTTGAACAACTGAACATGGATTTCTTCAACAAGTGTATGGAGCCTGTGGAGAAGTGTTTGGGGGATGCTAACATGGATATAACTGCTGTGCATGATATTGTTCTTGCCGGTGGTTCTTCTAGAATTCCCAAAGTGCAGCAATTATTACAGAATGTCTTCAAAGGAAAGCAGCTATGCAAGAGCATTAATCCGGATGAGGCAGTGGCATATGGTGCTGCTGTTCAAGCTGCAATCTTGAGTGGAAATGGAAATGAGAAGCTTCAAGACGTCGATCTCTTGGATGTCACACCTCTATCACTTGGAGTGCGGATTCGTGATGATGAAAATTTCATGTGTGTTGTCATTCCAAGGAACACCAGAATTCCTGTCACGAAAAAGAGGAAACTTACTACTCGTTTCGACAACCAACTTGGCATCGAACTTGCAATTTTTGAAGGTGAGTGTGAAATAACTTTAGAAAACAACTTTTTGGGTCAATTTACGCTTGATGGCATTCATCCGGCCCCTACTGGTGTTCCCAGAATAGATGTCATGTTTGATATTGATGAAAATGGAATCCTCAGTGTCTCAGCTAAGGACAAGTTCACTGGTCAGGAAAAAAGAATTACATTCACTAGTGATATAAGAACTTTGTGAGGGAATTAAAGCAGTTCAGACCAGAAAAGCAGAAGAAAAGATGCAACTACGCAAGCAAGGAAAGAGTATCTGTTTGAGTTCTGTTCTATAGTCTAACTTTATATTGGGAATCTTATGTTACTTAACATAGTGCGCTCCTGCACTCTTCGTAAAATCTTTTTCTGTTTCTCAGTTCTCATGTTCTTTTCCTTAGCATTCTAGGAATGAGACCTTTGAGAACAAGATGGTTCGGGAAAAGACAGGTAAGAGAACAATAGGCATTCTTTTCATAAGTTCATAACCCCAGTACCTAAGATTACAATTACAACTTTACAAGTACAAAAGAAAAGAAAGTACATAGACTCCTATTACAACTCTAGTATCCTAAATTAAAAGAAAACAATTAAAGAAAACATTCTACAACTATGAACCAAATATAAATATATTACGTGTCCTAAAAGAAACGATTACGTTCCTCGATAAGTAGCAGAAAACTTCATTAGGTTCGTTTATATTGTTCCAACATACCACCAAAGTCCAAATTCTAAACCACTCTTCTTTGTTTTAGATTTTCTTTAAGCTTTTGAACTGAGCCAGAATGGCGGGAGGAGAAAAGGGTCATGCGATTGGGATTGATCTAGGGACGACGTACTCTTGCGTAGCAGTTTGGCAGAACGATCATGTGGAAATCATAGTGAATGATCAGGGCAACAGGACAACTCCATCCTATGTTGCCTTCAATGATACTGAGCGTTTGGTTGGTGATGCAGCTTTTAACCAGGTCATCAAGAACCCCATCAACTCTGTATTTGGTAGTGTTTCTTCCCAAACCCTAATCTGATCTACTTACTGCCGTTTGTTTCTTATGTTAGTTTTATTCATGTATGACGTTTCAATTTTCAGATTCTTTTTTACACAACAGAGTTATAGTCAAATTCTTCTGATCTTCAGTTTCATAAATTTCAATTGTTTGTATTAGAAGTAAGTTCAGATTGTTAGAACATATGGTGTAAAACTGCTGCTGCTGCTTAACTAACCCAAGAAGTCAATCCATTCTGGTAAAAAGCAATTCTTGACTACTTAAATGACATCTTGAACAATTAAGAAGTGTAACTTGTTTCAATATTTGTTGTGTGACATGTGTATTTGTAACCTCGTAAATATGATTGATGATTGATGAATGCATTCGTGCTAGTATCATATGATGGTTTTGCTTTAGTTATCATTCATTATTGGTTATGTGTTTGTGAATATGACATCGGTTTGCAGATGCAAAGCGGTTAATAGGTAGGAAGTTCAGTGACGACTCTGTTCAAAATGATATGAAGCTCTGGCCATTCAAGGTCATTGAAGGTGTTGATGGGAAGCCTATGATTGTGGTCTCCCATGAGGGTCAGGAGAAACATTTTGCTGCTGAAGAAATCTCCTCCATGGTTTTGGCAAAGATGCGGGAGACTGCTGAGGAGTTCCTTGACTCAACAGTCAAAAATGCGGTTATCACAGTGCCTGCTTACTTCAGTGACTCGCAGCGCCAGGCTACAAGAAATGCATGTGAGTTTGCAGGTCTAAATGTGATGCGGATTATCAATGAACCAACAGCTGCAGCAATTGCTTATGGCCTTGAAAGAAAGGCTGGTTGGTATAGCAAGAGAAATGTGATGATATTTGATTTGGGAGGTGGAACTTTAGATGTGTCACTGGTTACCATAAGCACCGGTGATTTTGAAGTGAAAGCCACGGCTGGAGACACTCACCTTGGTGGTGAAGACTTTTATAACAGAATGGTGGATTTCTGTGCTGCGGAATTTAAGAGGAAGCATGACTTGGATGTGAGTGGAAACGCGAGAGCTCTTAGGAGGCTAAGAAATGCTTGTGAGAAGGCGAAGAGGAGACTTTCATTTACATCTTCAGTGGATGTTGAAATTGATTGTTTGGAACAGGGCATTGATTTGTATATGACTATTTCCCGTGCCAAATTTGAACAACTGAACATGGATTTCTTCAACAAGTGTGTGGAGCCTGTGGAGAAGTGTATAAGAGACGCTAACATGGACATAAGCCAAATTGATGATGTTGTTCTCGCCGGTGGATCTTCTAGAATTCCCAAAGTGCAGCAATTGTTGCAAGATGTCTTCAAGGGAAAAAAGCTATGCAAGAGCATTAATCCAGATGAGGCAATAGCATATGGTGCAGCTGTTCAAGCTGCAATCTTGAGCGGGAATGGGAATGGGAAGCTTCACGACTTTACTCTCTTGGATGTCACACCTATGTCACTTGGAGTAGAAGTAGGAACTAATAATGTCATGCATTTTGTTATTCAAAGAAACACCAGAATTCCGTTAAAGAAGAATACGACACTATTTACCCAATTTGACAACCAGAGTGTATGTTGTTTCCCAATTTTTGAAGGTGAGAGTGAAAGCACTTTGAATAATAACCTTTTGGGTAAATTCAGGCTTGTGGACCTTCCTTTAGGTCCTGAGGGTCATCCATTCGACGTTTGGTTTGAAATTGATGAGAATGGTATCTTAAGTGTCTCTGCTGAGGACAAGTCCACTGGCCAGAAGAAAGGGATTACAATTGCGAGTGACAGAAGCAATTGTTCCAACTGAGGTATGATAGAAAGGGAGCGACCTTTTTTCATCAGTTCACTCCAAGCTTGATTATGAGCTTTTATTTTTCTCTGACGTATGGAATTATCTGGTTGGTTTTGCTTGATATGATCTCTGTTTGAATATTTCAATCACTTGTCAATGTACTCCTGATGTTTGATTAATGTTTCGCTGGGACTTTGAAATAACTACGAGATTTCTGTGCTTCTACTCTTTGTAGGTTTTTTTGTTTGTCTGTTTAATTATGTCCTAGTTTTCCATCAGTCATTGTAGAAAATGAGAGAGTTGAGACTTGAGAGTGTCCTAAAAAAATTGAGAGAGTTGAGAGCAAAATGGTTCAAGGAAACACACGACTTCAATAAGGTCATGAATTCTCTTATTCGATTTCGCTTGAATAATCAATCATAGTCGTGTATTAATTACAAATTCAAGAGTTATGAATGTCCACTTCTAGCTTCTGCCGTATGCAATTTGTAAAGGCAGTATTGCTTCATTTTTCTTCGTTTGCTCACGCACCGTTAGATTCATACGGCTATAATTGAAATTCAAGCAGACCTTAATTAACACATTTTGGCTAGTTGCATCGAAATAGGGCTATTTCTGAAAGAGGACAGTCCGATATTCGACTATTATTTGGTTCTTGTATAGATTGGAACTGATTGTCTTGTGGCACTTTGAAAATGTGAATTGTAGATTGCTCATTGCTGCATTTGATATTTAGCTGCAAGCCTGCAAGTGACAAGCCGTGAACGAACAGTAGAGCAGACCAAGTCATTATCATCTTGAGCTGTAATTGCACTAACATTGTATAATCTACACTGGTTAGCTTAAAGTCCCCAACGCAATCATACTGGTGACTGTGCCCATATTTGATGATATTCTAAAATAAAACTTGAAAGATTTGAAACAATGCTACAGCAGTTAATAAGGATGATCGATCCTGGCCTTTTGAATTTTGTTTACATATTTCCAAATGCTTTTGGGACAAGATAACAAGAATGATCATTATGCATACCCTTTTTTTCTTTTATTTGGGTCGAATTGTGCTAGGATATGTTTTTCACACGAGAGTAGCTTGAAACTATATACAAATTGGAGATTTCGTATTGAGGTGCACACGGATATGAGGTGAACTAACGACTGTAGTCGCTCATTCTCTAGTTCATATCGAGTGGAAGAAACAAATACAGAAGTATCTGATGAAGTGCTTAAATAAATATAAAAAGAGAATTGATGAACGCATGCACTCTTCATCCTTCTCTATGTACGTAGGAAGAAAAAACTCCATCCTACCCTATATAGGAAGAAAAATCTATGAACTCATCATTCCCCATAGCCATTAGAAATTTCACCCTAAGCTAGCATATATGATTGAAGTTTCTGGCATTTGGTAAAGTATGTCTCATCACTCATCAAAGTAGGTCATCAACTAATAATAAAAGAGTTGAACTTGCACAGGTACGTAAATGCAAATGGAATAGCATGCAGGAGTGAAGTCCACAGCTTCCAGGAGGAAACTACAGAAACTGTAAATTAGGACAGGAAAAGAAAAAAAAAGGACCAACAGGTGAAAATCTACTGTTAGTTTATTCCCTTTTAAGACGAGTACACAGATAATGATCTTCATCCATGGCCACCGTTTGGATATGCAGTAGTTCTTTGTACACAATCACATGCCTCCCATGCCATTCATTAGCTCTTCCGCAGTGAAGCCCATAAGTGAGATCAAATACTTCCATAATGGCATTACTCATGCAAAGAGGATTGCCTGGGATGCGAACAAAGCTAGAACTAAAATGCAAAAGCAAACAAAAGACACCGATTGAAGAGCCTAATAAGCACCAGGGAGCTCATAATTGTTATACTTATTTTCTGCTTGCTGGTCCCAAAACTAGGTATGCATGATTGTACTAAATTTACTATACATAATAATGTACTATATTATGTACTATAGGTCTATAGTAGAGTTCCTTTTGAGGTTAACTATACTTCAGACGGGCATGTCTCATGAGTCGTAGTTTAGTTGGTTAAGTACTTTAACTAACAACTTTGAGATCAAATGATTAAAAAATTATAAAGACCTAACAAATCGTCGATCCGACTCATTATGAAAATAGTAACTCGTGTCATCAGAATGCAAAATCTTTCATAGAAAGGAAGTTGTATGTCACTACACTAACAGTAAGGTGGAGTGATTATGCATGTTAGATGAATTGATATTAATGAAGCTTAAGAATTTGATATTCTACTTCCACTCGAGTGGAAACACATATATATACAGTCCAATATTTGATCCTAGTTTCTGAAATCTTATGCTCTGACTTACTCATCGTGTAGTATTTAGAAATATATTTATTCTTTTATTCTTTTATGAGCAAGCTAGAACACGATGTCCGTAAATACTTATTAGACTTATAAACGAATCTCACTTGCTAAACTGAGTTTTAATTTCTCAATCAACCAACGTCAGCAGGATCCGAATCTAAGGAGGTTGTAAGGACTCACTTGCGCATGAAGACCCTTGTGATCCTTAAGAAGTGTGGGTGGCCTTGCGCGGCGTAAGGTATACCTACATACGAAGTGGGATATACAGAGGCTTGTAACACATGTACAAGGCGACAGGACCCCACGTGTCATGTGGACAGTGGGGTTAGTAGTGGCCACGTATAAGAGACAAACAAAGGCTGCTTGTAGAATCTCCTCTAATCCCCTCTCCACCAATCATCTCCTCTCTCCCACGTGGGCATTCCAACCATGACATCATAGGATACTACTTTCTTTATTTATTCATCTTCCTCCTCCACGGCCCCCCTTACTTATTTTAACCTATAAGCTATAACCCAACACAGTGCTCCAGTACCACACTCAACTTTCTTGATCCGATCCTCCTAGTTATAATGATCTAGTCCCCTCCATCCTCAATCCTCATCTCAATCTCTCTCACTCTACCTAATTTGTTCCCAGTTTGAACCAAGTCGATCTCTGAGAGAACTATACAGATCGCCGATAGAGCTAGCTTCTTCTGCAACATGGGCGATTCTTCATCTGCTTCATACATCCACATGGTAAGCTAGCTTTGCTTCTACTGTATAAGACTCTCGCTTCATCGGTGATGATCATATTCAGGGTCGACGAACTCATCAAGCATGCAAGCGATCGACTTGTTCAGTCGTCCCTGATCTATGATCCATCGAACCCCTGACTTATTCTGGGGACTCTTGCAGTTCTTGGTACACGTCTTGTGGGCAGCTATAGCTTTTAAGTTTTGTACTAGTTTTTATGATTCAATATGTGATCGTGTACATTCTTTTTCTTTATCTCTTTCGAGTTTTGATTGGATGGTGATGATGATGATGAAAACGATGATTATCCATGGTTTGGTTAGGTGCACCACTTGATCGAGGAGTGCATCATCTTCAACATGACCAGAGAAGAGTGCATGGAAGCCCTCTCCAAGCATGCCAAAATAAAACCCATTATTACCTCCACAGGTACGTACAACATCAACTTGACACTACATACGCAGGTGCTTGAATCTCTATCTTCTAACAGAAACATGTTTGATTGCATGGGATTGATTTGGGTGGCTCAGTCTGGAAGGAGCTGGAGAAGGAGAACAAGGAGTTCTTCGAGGCCTACACAAACAGTAGAGAAGCTGCGAGAGAATCCAAAACGGAGAGAAAGCAAAGAATCCAGAAGATGCTCTCGGGTCATCTTTCAAAAACAGACACAGACGAAAGCAGCTGCACTACAACCGAATCCGACGACTAGTAATTTGCATGTATTCGATATTTGATCTAGACAAACTATCGGTATCAAGGGTCATCTGACCTTTTCAGCTTTGCTAGCAAGATCGAGAACCGCTAGATATTATGTGTAACATCAGCATAAAGGTAGTAAACTAGATCTGTAGCTTGGCTTTGGAAGTAAGGGAATGCAAAACGTCCACAATAGGACGGCACATACGACGTCGTAGTAGTTATCAGTCAGTCTAGCTTTTGTTGTTTTGGCTGTCATATATTCTGGTGGTGGTGATGAGTAGTGTAGTTGGGAAATGTGATTCTGTGGCTAGGGTACCACACGTGGCGTTAACGTGGCAAAGCCCCTGTGCCTGAATTGGCTTCCATTGTGTGTACGTGTCTCTGACGCAGATGTATGTGATGGCATCGAATTAATCATCCATTATTTTCTGTAAATACATAATTTGCAGCTAGCTTTTGTAGTTTTTCTCTTCAACTCCATGCTTTTTCTTGTTTTTTTTTAATTCAGGATGAGATAATAAGCCATCATCTCAGATGCGTTAGTAACACGCTTAATTATTTAATTAGTATTTGGACGAATGTCCACAAAGGTACGTATCACAATATATATAATCAAACTAAATTCTCGTTGTACAAGTACGATTCTAAAAGTCTCTTAAACTAACTGGTCATAAACTAGTACCTCTTAAGTTAACTGGTTATAAACTAGGGCCTCTTAAGTTAGCTGGTTATAAACCGGTGCGAACTAAGATTTGAACTCTTTAACACGGAATTGGTTCATACTAAGCATCATAATCAATCATCAATTTATCGGTAAAGATAATAAACTCATTATCTCTAATCCTCTAAAAGGAAGAAAACAGAAAACAGAAAACAGAGTACTATCAAAGGACATGCAACAACAAAAAAGTAACTCAAGAAACCCTAAACTCAAGCCAACCAAGATCTATGTACTATGCAGACCTAAAATTAGGAAGGTCTGCCAGATCTCTGGAATATGCCGCAAGAGTACGAGGGCAAGAATTCCCTAAGTGAACACCCACATGATTTGCACCACAATTTGCCAAACAATGCAATTAGCCCTCATATACGTGCATGTATACAAAAGAAATACAGGGAAAATCACAGCCACATTGACCTATATATCAGATTGTTGCTTTGGATTACCAATAGTTTGTCAAGTGTTTCTCAAATGGCCAGTTGTTACAGGACGTCAGTAATGTCGTTAACTCTATGTAATTCTTAATTTTCAAAAGATAATTTCGGGTATTCTCTATTATCCATTTTCTTTATATTTGTTTTACTCTTTTTCTATTTATATACATTTTTTTTAATTTTGTTAACTCAAACCATAATCTTAATGACTTTACTGTCTGCAAGTAGATCACTCTATTCCATTTTCTATTTTTAAATTTTTGGTCTTCCATAAATTGTTGTTTTGTTCCTAGTTCAACAATGAGAATTGGATCTTCTATGTTAAAAAATGACTTTGCTGCTCTTCAAAAAAATTTATTACTAGTTCTGTCACATCCCGACCCTTAAATTTTTACCTTATTTACTATCTTGATTATAATAAGAATTTTACCGTCTCCGTCATTGAGTTAATAGTTTAATTGGTCCCTAGAGGGGTTTCTGGGACGATTATGTGCGGAGGATTATTCGTAGGAGGAAAATACGACGACGGTAAAAATGGTAAATTTTAGCTAGTAAAAGGTAATTTTTATTAGGGTATTATTTTTTTGGGGTGTTTTATTTTGGAGTGGGTTGATTTATATGGGTTTGGACCGGGTGTGGGAGAGGCCCAACACCCACACACTCACTTCTCTCTCTTCTCCCAATTTTCTTTCCCCCGAATTCTTCCTCCCGCTGCCCGGTTTTCCGGCCGTCCTCCTGCCGCCGTCCGGCCACCATCTGCCACCGCTCTGGTCCCAAACTGACGGCCTCCGAGCCAGCTACCTCCCTAGACCGATGACAGCCGCCCTAGCTCCGCCGTGAAGGAGCGCTCTCCCCCGAAAGGTTTGACTGTCCAAAGCTTCACGTCGTCGGAACTCCCTCCTCCGGCCACCATAGCCGACGATCCTTAGCTCGTTTTGTAGCCCTCCTCCTGTGCAGCAACCCCTCCAAAGAGCTCACTCTCTCTTGAGCTAGGTAAGGAGAAATGTGGAGTTGAAATTTCTAGGGCTTTTAGGATGTTTTTAGTCGATTACCCTAGCTAGGCTTGGATTTTGGGTTTGTGCTAGTTAGGGAAGTTGTAGAGCATGATAAGAGGATTATGCTGTCAAATTTTCATAGAATTTGGAGGTCGCCGAAATCGGCCTCCGGCCGCCGCTGCTGGCGGAGCCGGCACCGGCGCCGGAGCTGTTTGGGAGATTTTTAATGTTGTTAAATTTGGAATATTAAGGGGAGTTTATTGAAGTGAGTTATGAAATTTTTGGATGAGTTTTGGATAGGTTTATGAATTTCCAAAGTGTGGTATTTTTGGCGATTAAATAATGTAGAATCCGGCCGTAGGATTTAAGTCGTATTTTGGGGGAGGTTGTATTTACGATTGCAGTATGTTCGGTGAAGGTTGAGCCATTTTGAGTTAAGAATGGCGTAGATGGACAATGATGGGTGTGTGGGAGGCTCACGTTTAATTTTGCCCATTTTGTTTAATTATTGGATTTTAGTGGGAAATTAATATTATATTTGGAACAGGACGTGAGGAGGCTCGAGCAGACGAGGCCCCAGATCGACATCAGGCTTAGGCCAAATTTGTGAGTGGACGTTTATTTTAAATAAATGCATGCTATAGTTCATGGTTGAACAATAAATGTTGCGGAATATTTTGACGTCATTTTAATTTGACGATTTTTATTTCTCTTGTAGAGTTACCGAAAATGGGATTTTCGGTGGATATAAATATGTATTTATGAAGAGAGTATGTATATAAATGCTAGCTAACCATATGTGTCTGTCCACCTTAATGGCGTAGCATATAGCCGCATTATGGTGTGACGTGAGCGTAGTAGCCCTATATGAGTGTTTAATTCACATAGGGGGTATGGACACATATTTATATACTCGTCTGTCCACCTTAATGGCGTAGTGTAGCACCGCATTAAAGCGTGACGTGAGCGTTGGACGCGAGCGTAGTAGCCCTATATAGACCCATGAATTTATATAGAGAGTATGGACGTGTGTAAATACATACATATATTATAGAGTCTGAGAGACTCGATATTTTATGAGATAAAAGTTTTATCGCTTGCGGCATGCATTCGATTTTTTCCTTAGAAATGGATTTGGGGAACCATAAATATTTTTCTTATTAATTTATTTTTGTCCACTCACTCTAACATTATTAAATGTTTTTCCCCTGGGCCCTTTGTTTTAAAATGCCCAGTCTGCAGAGTTCGGGTTGGATCTAGTAGGAGACGAGGCATAGTCACCCGTTTTTCCGCCAATTTTCCTCAGTAGGTTACCTGTTCAACCTACTCGTGTTTTCTTGCTTCCGCTAGAGTCTAGTAACTCTGGATACTTTGGGATTGTTGTATATTATTTCGGTGGTGTGCTTGGCCAGTTGATTTGATGTTTAGAATCTCTGAAGTATAATGTTTGCTTTTATTAGCTGGATATTTATGTGAAGTTTGGACGTGTTGTAGTAAGAGTGTAAATTTGAATTTTTCGAGCTAGGGCTGTCCATTTTCAAGGGAGGTTTTACTAATCTTTTCGGTAAAATTTTCCTTGGAGGTGGTCCCCGCACGACTTACTTCGGGTTTCAGGGTGAAATTTGGGGCGGGTCGTGTCAAGTTCAGTATGTTATAAATATTATAATCTATATGGTTGTCCACGTAATTACTCATTAGTTATGTACTATGATGTAAACCCTACCTCTATATAAAGAGGCTAATGAGAATAAATGAGTGGACTTCTACCTCCTTCTAACTATTCTCTCTGTGTCTTCTCTCTATCTTTTCTTTACTTTATAACACGTTATCAGCACGACTCTACTTTTGAGTTGATATCGTGCTGATAACGGCCAAACCCTAGAAAACCAAATTTGATTTTGTCGTTCTCCTTTTCCCAATTTTTTAACAACTCAATGATGATTAAAAAAAAAGTCATACGGTGCAACTCAATGTTGCTTATTCTCACCGATAGTCTTGATCTATGAGTTTGATTTGCTTATTGCTTTATATGCGTACATGGTTTCTATGTTATCATGTTATTTGTACATCATGATATATTTGCTTCCCCATGATTGATTATCCAGAAATTTTTTGTCGATCACCTTCCATTGTTGGGTTTATCAATTTGTTTTCCCAGTAGTCATAGAATGAGCGATTTGATCATTGATTTACTTGATATGCATGAGATGATCTATGAGCTACCTGATTCTTTGTTTTGGTTTTTGTTATGCAAATTTTATGATTTCAAATTGTTTTGCAGGCCGACATATATACTTGCTATCATATGCAAGCATGATTGACTTATCTTTAAGTCTTATATGAGGTTTGAAAGCATAATTGGGTTGGCGTTAATTTTCCCTTATGGTAATATTCTATACCCATAATTTGGGTAGACTTCAAGTTCTATGGAACACTGTGCGTTTTGCTTCCATTTATGTTTCCAGCTTCCATTTTTCTCAAGATTGTTATGATCTCCTTAGCATAATTATGATGAAGCATGAAATACATCACTACGCATATTGATTTTTGATTTCAGATCGTGACCTTAAGTCCCTTGATCGAACTATAAAGGGCCTGAAGTTCCTCGAGAGTAATATATAATCGGAATTGCGATATAAAGTTTCTCAATGCTTGTAAAATTACCAAGGGCCAAAAATTCCCTCATAGTTATACAATGATTGAAACCACATCTTGTGATCCCTAATCATATATGGGCTTGAAGTCCCTTACCTATTTGATATTAGTTGCATGTGTAACTACAAGAGATCAAGAAAACAAGATTATCATATTAGTGAATCTAACCAGACCAGAAGTTCTGTGTATTCATTAATTCATGGAACCAAAAGTTTCATGTGTACAATTTATTTACTTTTCGCTCTTTACATTTTTCTTATTTTGTTATGCAATTTCATTATTGTACTTATTGTTTAAATTTTATTGTTCATACGGGCCAGCAGCCTTATATCTCGAATGTATGAAGTTTCACTTGGGTTACTCGAGTCCGAAGTTTCGAGCACTTGAATTATTTGAACCTGAAGTTTGACATACGAAATCTGAGAACCTATCATTCTAACATTATAAATTCGAACCTGAAGCTTCGATTTCACAAATGATTGATGGCTCCAGAAGAGCATCCTTTTTGAATTAAGTGTCTCCAATGCGGTTCAAAATCGATTAATATATGATATAGATTGTGTCAAATTTTACAGTGAACTAAGGCACATAATATCATGAACCAGAAGTTCATTGAACCAAATACATTATTTGGCATGACAAGTTATGTCATATTTTACGTATAGTGCTACCTAGAATCAATAACAAATTTTGATGACCACTAGCCCTACTCATAGCCGATTATTTATTTGTCGCATATTTTTGAGTTGTCACTTTAATGAGACAATCCTCCTGTCATGAGGGGGAGAAAGATTGTTCTTGAAGAACGATGTAGAGTGGTGAGAGTTATTTATCCACCTTCTCATTTTGATGTTGAGAAATGTCTTAGTTAGTGATTTGATAAAAGATCTTGACAAACGTATATGCTAAAAGCATAGGCATTACCATGGATTAAAGTCAATGAGACCATCTATATTAACTCAAATACTTTATACCCCATTTGATTTGTGGGATGAACATGTATCCAAGTGACATGGTTCTCCTGAAGAGAATGTCATGATACAATGTTAAAGTTCCTAATACGGCTACACATACAAAGGTTGTAGGTACGCCATTAGAGAATAGAGTCTTCGTTGACACATGAATTTAATGTTCTTGACCTCAAACTTGGTTTTGGTTCGCCACCAGCCAATGAACATCTCACTCAAAAGAAAGTGATAGAGCTTTAAACGCGTATTTGCGCACAGTCAAAATAAGACAGTCTTCTCGCCGTTAGGGGGAGAATAAGACTACTATCATTTGAATAACGGCGTGAATTTGAGTGGAATGTATCCACTAGGTCTAAAGTTTTAAGCTCCTGGAAAATGAAGATTATACAAATCCTCTAATGGCCTACATGATATTACAAGTAAAAGATCCACATTCGCTAGATAATATTTGTCCTAGAAGTGACAATATTTGCCCCAGAAGTGGCATGGGTACCCAATTTCAAAAATGCATACATCTAAGAATGTGTGGGATCTATGAATAATAATCATCTATGACAATTTATAAATGGTAGCTACCAAAGACCATTAAAGACTGTATTAATCGATGTTATGCCACGTTTCATGATGCATGTCGACAAAGCATATTATTGGCCAAATTGGAAAAAGGCAATTCCAATGAAACTAAATATTTGAAACGTGATGAGATACTTTAACCTTTAACCCTATAGATACAAAAGAGTATTAACCACAGTGAAAGTAAATCACTATGATTTAATGTCTACAAAAAATATGGGATTATGAATCTGCCCTTATACGAATGATATTTTTCTATAAGTACAGTGTTACATGTAACTGTTACATGGACGAGAGACTTATGGCATGTTGTCATCGTATATTATGAGGGTCTTTAAATACACATTGATAAACCAAATTCCCAGAAATGAAGTGTCATTACAAGCGTATCGCTTGTCAAATCCTCAAAGGATTCAAGTACATAAATGATTCTAATGTAATTCGATCCATAAATACTTGAGAGAGCTTGAAGCTAATTCATGGAATCAAATAGTCTAAAGTTAACTCATATATACTCATTCCGTTATAGCTAACGTGATCGAAATTGCCTCAATGAGTATTATGATCGGACTACACAATCGAATTCGAATTATGATCATTACGTTGCTACATATTCTAACTTTCGAAGTTATGAATTACTTAGAGCTTATATGAGACGTATCACTACACAAAGATATTGATGTGTATGGCTGGATACGCCATGATGATGTTTCAATGTTTTAATGTCAATTAGCTTATGTTGATTAGCTATTACTTAGTGTATGAATTAGGTCATACACCTTAATGAGGTAAGACCTATTTATAATCGTCTAGCTCTAGCTGTTGTTATTACTTCAACTTTGCAGGTTTAAAATTTCATGATGAGCTCTTATATGCAAAGCACGCATGGTCTCACTTTAGTGATGGACAAATCAAACCGTTATTTATGGTGCATGAAGTTTGCAACGTTCAGGGGGAGATTCTCATCAGGGGGAGCATCCAGAAGTATGCTACCTAAAGACATATGCGCGTTGCACTCTTTTTCTTCTTCGGCCAAGGTTATTTTTCTCCCACTGGGTTTTTCTTACATGGCAAGGTTTTTAATGAGACAACATTATGCTCGTCTAATTTCATCATTCATTGGTGGACATCTAAGGGGGAGTGTTATAAATATTATAATCTATGTGGCTGTCCACGTAATTACTCATTAGTTATGTACTATGATGTAAACTCTACCTCTATATAAAAAGGCTAATGAGAATGAATGAGTAGACTTCTACCTCCTTCCAACTATTCTCTCTGTGTCTTCTCTCTATCTATTCTTTACTTTATAACACAGCAATGATAGTTTGATATTTTTTATTTTTCTCTCCTTAGTAATTATTAATTTTAATAATTTATTACTGCTGAATTAGAAAATGATGAATTTGTCCCTCAAATTTTAACGGAAAACACACAAGATAATATAAGACATAACGACATGTACATATTTTTAGTTGAGATTAGAAATTCATATACTTTTATGATTGTTTTAAAACTTGAAATACCAAAATTAAAAATAAACCATTTATCATATACATATAAAACATATACATGATTGTTCAAGTACAATGACAAATAATCGTTATACATTCGGTAGAGATCAATTTCTTCATATCTAATATTCAATTGAGTACATTGGCTGCTCGCTTATAATAATTGAAGTGTGACAAGTATAGAAAACGATGTCCATCATCGACGTAGCGTTTGAGGGGTCTTTTATTTTATTTTTATGAGTTGAGGGGTCTTTTCTTTGTGTCGATCGTACTCTACATTGATAGACCTCTTTCATCATAGATGTGTAACATTTCTGGGAGAGCAAAATAACCTGCATCTCCAGCATTTGCTTAAAAAACCTCAAACTGTGCAAGTCACGAAGAGTAAACTCTAGCCTCATTTGTGTATTACCGTAATCAAATATAAAATGAAGCCTACTATTTAAGAGTTTTGTTGTATTTGTTTATTCTATTAGTTGAGATTTGAGAACACGAACCCGTACACGCATTAGAAACTATTTGATCCATTATTGGCTTCACTTCTTCACCTTTAGATATGACATTTTTGGTACTTTGATCAGTTGTCAAACCTTTCGAAGATTAGCAAGTAGGAATCACAAGCTCACCCTACATTTTAAAAAAGCTAACACGGGTTATTGAAAGTAAAGTGCATAAAATTAAAGAAAACATATGCAAGAGATGGAGGCAAGAATAGTAGAAAATATAAGTCACAAGAGTATATATAACTAAGTTGAAATATGAAATGACAGAACCAATAATCCTAATAAACCCCACATTCCACAGAACTAATAATTTTGGGCCCAGCGAAGGTAGAGCGTTGGACGAAAGCCCACAAAGCCAGCCCCCATTTTCTAACACACCACCATTGGGCCCAATTCCCAATACCTTCGTTTTGATCGGATCAACGAGCAAAGCATATTCCTACCTCTCTCTCTCAGGGTTTTGAACTCTCCCTTTGTTTCTCCTCCAACTCCCTTCACTTCATCTCTCATTCCATCTCACCAGGGTTTTAGACCTCTTCACTCCCTAACCCTCTTCTCCCCTCATCCATGGAGTCCCTCTCTAAACTCAACCTCCGCCACCAACCCCTCCACCTCTCCATCAATCCCCACCGTCCATCTTCCCTCATCCCCATTTCCTCCTTCCGCCCCCTTCGCTCCTCCTCCTTCTCCTCCCTCAAAATCCGCGCCTCCTCCGCGGACCCACCTCACCAAGCCCCCCAAAACCCTAAACCCTCCTTCCTCCAAACCCTATCCCCTCTCGCCTGCGCCGCCGTCGCCGCCGCCGCGTTCTTCACCATGCGCTTCCACCCCACCAAACCCGCCTTCGCCGCCCCAACCTCCACGGTGGAGCCCGCGAAGGTGACGTATGAGGATGAGGAGAGACAAATTGAGGAGCAACTGAGCCGTGACCCGAACGACGTCGAGGCGCTGAGGTCTCTGATGGAGGTGAGAATCAAAGCCCACAAGCTGACCGAGGCGGTTCAGGTGCTGGACCGGTTGATCGAGGTCGAACCGGAAGACTTTGAGTGGCAGCTGTTGAAGGCCAATGTTCATACTTACATGGGTGAGTATGATTTAGCTACTAGTGAATTTGAAGACATTTTGGCCAAGGACCCTCTTCGAGTTGAGGCCTATCATGGGCTGGTGATGTCTGCGTCGCAATCGGAAGAGAAGCTGGAGCTTGTGTTGAAGAGGGTTGAGAAGGCAATGGAGGCGTGCAAGAAGCAGGGGAACACTTCGGATGTGAGGGACTTTAAGCTGTTGATTGCGCAAATTCGGGTGATGGAGGCTGAGTACAAGGATGCATTGGAGCTTTATCAAGAGCTTGTGAAGGAAGAGCCCAGGGATTTCAGGCCGTATCTGTGTCAGGGAATTATATACACTCTGTTGAGGAAGAAGAATGAGGCTGAGAAACATTTTGCGACGTTCAGGAAGCTTGTTCCCAAGAATCATCCTTACAAGGAGTACTTTGATGATAACATGTTTGCGACCAAGCTTTTTGGGGCAAAGGTGGAGAGGGAGGCGGCTGGATCGAATGTATGAGGTGAGAGGAAATCTGTTGCTGGATTTATGGTTATTGTGGTGATGGTTAGTGTGGATGCCTCGGTTTTCGGGTTAACACTTGGGCTTTATAGTGTTAGCCTTGGGAATGTAGGTAACTTAGTAGTAGTGCTATGAGTATTCAGAATGTAGAGGTATCTTGCAGATTTATCAGTGAAATTTAGTACTCTGTTGAACTAGTTTGTGTCAATTTTGAAGTTATAGATAGAAAGAATTATTTTATGATGTTCATTAAGACGTGTTGGTTTCATGCTCTTTATACTGAAAGAGCTTGTTTTTTTATATCCTTCCATACAGGAAACTGTATGGTGCATGTAGTTATTTAATGTGGGCAGTGCTTCTTTGTTGCAGAAATGGATGTGATAATCTCTACATAATGGTAAATACTTTGGATAACTGTGTTGTTTTTAAGCCCGTTACCATGAGTTACGGTTTTCAATCTTAGCTTGTTCGCTGTCATATTAAGTAATGCTAGATGTCTTAGAATCGTAGGTATAGCTTTATTACTTGGGAATTTATCAAGAAGTGCAGAGTTTGGAGATGGACCTCTGTTTTTGGCTTAAGGCTTCACCTAGTACTATAGAGGCAGACTAGTGGTAACTTTACTAGATAGTAGTGGTAGTAGTAGAAGGATAGTATTCAAAACTGCAGAGGTATGTTGCACATCAATCAGTGGAATGACAAAGGGTCAATTTCATTTATCATCATTATATTTGCTGCCCCTGTTTTCCAGTTAATACTTTAGCTCTGAGGGTAGTGGTTGTATAAGTGCTTCAACTATAGAGCTTTTGTTGCACATCAGTCGGGGAAATTTCATGTTTGCTTCCCTTCTTTTGCCTGAATATTTAAGATAAATAATTTTGGATTATATGCTGAAATAGTTTAACTTCATGTTATGGTTTCTTGTGTTCGTATTTATTGAGTATGCTTTGATTATCCATATGCATGCAGCGTCGTTCTTTATGGGTGGCGATGTTGCATAAATGGTTCCAAAGATTTGATAAACATGTTTTTGTTTTAACATTAAAATTATCAACATAAATGGTTCAGATTTTAACTTCTTATTCAAGCTCTTTTGCATATTGTGCCTACACATAAGATGCTATATTATTCTTGATTTCTATGCAATATCTTAATTTATACACATATAAGTTTCAGTCTTGTAAATTATCTGCCTAACTATCAGTAACTATCGTAATTAAAGACTTATAGTCATGATCACAGTCAAATGAGTCAATTTCACCTTTGTTCTTCAGAGATCATTCAAAGATTTAGGAGGCAGTTCACTTGTTTTAGCACTGTACTTGGTATGTGGATGTGGAATCAAGTGAATTCATTAGATAGAGATATTTGAAGTGTGAAAGCTGGTGCCAGAGTTATAAGTCAGAAAAGAATTCTGTCCGATGAACTCCAAAAACGTCTCATACACTCTGCATGTAGTTTGTTTTATGACTTTAACAATCATTAATTTTGTGTTATATACATATTCATGCACAGTACTGGTGATGTTGATACTATGGGTGTACAGATGGCCACTTTGCATATAATCTGCATAGCGTTGCATATAATTTATACCACTACATAGATATTGTGGAGGTGATGGTGTGAATATGCTTGTATCGAGTGTCGACTACAATAGCAGATGGAGATGGTGATTCTTGTTATACTCTTCTCTATTGCATCACTATTTTGTAGTGTCGTTTTTGCTCTTTGTATACTTGTCACTTTCTAGCTTAATTGATCTTCCAATACCTGGCATTTTATTTGTTACTTTATGTAAGCGGTAGACAGAACTGGACCTGTAAATGAGAACTTTTGTAACTTTGTAGCGACTGGTCCAATGATCAAAGTAGATGTTAAACATGAATTGTGTTATATGAGTAGCAATTTTGCTGTCAGGGGAGCAGTGTAGTACTTTGAAGTTTTCCAATGTACAAAGTCTGAATGCACATTCTGATACCCAAATAAGCAGTTGCATAGAATCATTTTCTCAGTGATAAGCTTGGACCTTTGCCAATGTTTATGCTTAGTTGCTTACGCTTCTTGCTTTGTTCCCACTACCTTTGCTGTGTGCTGGTTGTTTGCTTGAAAAGAGTCCTTTAGTACAGGTATCTCTTGCTGTTGTCCTTGCCAGTCTAGGCAAGTTTCAGATGGTGATCAAATCTCTGCAATAAGGTTACTTATGTGACGATCTTAAATGGGCAGGAAGACCGAAGACTAGTGATGAAACTTGATAATAGAAGGGGTTCTGAATTTTGGGTAAAGCACAGTTTGGCCATGCTAAGCAAGTCCAATTTAGCGGTCCAATTCTTCTACCCCTTACAAAATCTTTCAGTTCTTACACCGGAATCGATCAAACGGTTAAATGTTGAACCATCATAGCTTAGTTACATTTGACCATAAATTCAGTTATACTGGAATGGATGGAACTCATGAGCGATCTGTATGAACATTATGGCATTTATCGTATGATTCAATCAATTTGTATATCCCATTTTGGCATCCTCCTTGTTACTATGTTTTCAAGATCCCTTCTTGCCCGTCCCAAGTGGTAGTTGAACTTGAACCTCAACATGTGAACATTTCTTTGGAGAGAATTCTAGTCATAACTCATAAGCATCTTGTTGCTACAGAAATGTAAGAATGGTTTCAGAATGTGGTGGCCTGGGGGTACGATTGACTCATGGTCTCGTGTTTTGTTCATGAACGCTTCCTCTTCATATGTATCACAATTGAAGAGGGTTAGCGATGAAAATTCAGATTTGGTCGAGCTCTCCCATTTTGTACATAGTACTTGACAAAGATCGAAATAGTGCACAAATTTTATACATAGTACTATTTTCTCTTCTTTCTCAGTTTGAAGTGACACATGAATAGCATGGGAGCCAATAATTCCAAGCTAGGGGAGCGTCCGGGAGATCGCAATTGAAGGAAATCAAATCCTCCTGGTGTGGTGGTGGTTTCAAATATTAAAGGGGATGGACTGTGTACTGTGTTTGTCTCGTCCATGGAGGGCAGAGTCCGAAATATGAGGTCTTCTCTGCAGCTAGCCTTGGTAGTGTTTGTAATCTTCTCTCTTGGCCGGCTAGCTAGCTAGCTAGCTACGCTAGGTGCCATGGAAGGAGGCTTTTTACGGTTGTACCTGTGCCGTGAAACTTGTAAAAGAAGATGCACGGTTTATGGGTTGTGTTTGTGGGGAATTCAATGACTCTCGCGGAGGATTTTGGGTAAGGCCTCGCCGCTTCGGCCATCTTGAGATTTCCGAGTGGAAAATGAACAATTTCCTATCTCATAGAGTAGAAAGTTAAAGGAAACTAAGTCCAACAAGAACTTTCAATTTCAATGTTTGGTAATGTAATGCAAGTCAAGTTATCCGGAGAGTTGTTAAAAATTTATAATCAATGAAATCAAATGTGTTATGAGTAATAAATGTAAAAAAAAAAAAAAAGAAAAAGAAGAAGAGATGAATCATTGGAGTTTGGAATGAACAATTTTTTCTACCTAATTTACCTTCGGTTTTTCTTTTTACTATCCCAATCGCATGTAATGAACAACTTTTATTTCATGATAGTTAATTTTCGTGAACCAAATGTGTGATGAAGGGTTGGAGAATAGGGTTATGTTCTAATAAACGTTAAATGATTGACTGTTGTAGTGTACGTTATTCTGCTTTTATCAAAGAGAAAAATACATCTGAAATTGTGAAATATGCGCTACTATAGAACAATGGATCGTACCGCGACAGCAAAATTTTATCGCGTACAATTATGTTACATAAAATTACAAACAACTTGATATGATGAGACTTATATAGGCCTACCAAAGTCATGCCATGGATCTGATCTTTTGGACATGGATTTGATTTGGCATTATTCATTTTCAATTTATTAGCTGTGCAGCGAGTCATCGACTAGAGTATATGACTTTCTTTCTCCTAGCTTAACTTGCTAGGTTTCTCTACATAATACGAACGCCACAATAATTGGAGGTTTAAGGTACCAGAAAGGAGACTAATTCAGACATGACTCTATCTATTGACTATTAACCAGAGTTTGAGAAGAGATTAATCTAGATTGTTAGTTAAGAACAATGTCGTCCTAATTGAGCTTTGTGCATGCTGCCTAATTAGGGCTGCAACCTTTTGGGGTTTTGGTTATATAACCAATGCTATTGTAACATGTATAGTTCTAGACTTCTAGCTAGTAAACTTAGGCATCTAGTTTGTCAAAAAGTTTAAAGATAATCGCGGGCTAAAAGCCATAATTGTGGATTTCCACCTAATTAAATCATACTTTAGCTCAGTCAAGGTAGCTTAGCTAGTTTGCTTTCAACTTTTGCTTTCATAATTATAGAACACTCTACCAACTAGTAATTAGTAGCAACTATGAATTAGCCTGAATTAGAAGGAACACTCTACCAATCGCCCTTTTCTCTTCTTCTTCTTCTTCTTATTGATGAATTGGGTACATAACTACAAATGAATGATATGATCATATAGGGATTGTGGGGTATGAACCCTGTTGCTTTGGCATGCTTCTATGGGAAAGTATAAACCAAATTAGAAACAAGAAAAGTGAGGAGGGGAAGAGAAATGAATCAACAACCAGAGCTAGCCTTTCCTTGTCAACTAGCAGCCTAATGGTAGAGATTGGAGACAACAATGATCTTCTTTGGCTTGGGATTCCATATATGGACACTGAAATGAAGGAGCCAAGCAAATCATGCAAATTATTTATGGGGGACCAAAACTGTGGTCTGTGGGGTATCTGATCATTTCATATATGTAAGAGTAATACACACACATTGCATGTACATGCTTTATTTAATAGATTTGCATGCCTAGCTATATACAGTTATGTTATGTACCAAGTGTTTTGTATGCTAAGGCCTTAAGAAATAAGGATGTTCATAACGACTCTGTTCACTTCAATCTTTAATATGAACATGATTTTATATGAACGACGACAATGTTTGAGAAACGTTAATACATCATATCTTTGTAAATGCATATGGAATGGAAGAAGGGAAACAACAACAATAAAACTAAAACATACTCAATCAACAACCCTCACTAAACCTGGGTTGTTGATACTGTTCAACGATTGGCACTAAATAAATTACGTTATAAGCAGCTTACATATAAACTTCTTATTTATTTTGTTTTTAATTGTATCATGGTAATTTAAAAGCTTCTAATTACTGACTTAATACTTAATTCTTCGATGCATGTGAAATGTCTCAACTATGACAACATAATGTCGTCAATTTGACACTTGATTACTAGGCTACGACTATGCATTATGGATCGGAAAATTTCCTGCATGACGATCGATCATTAGGCCACTTATGACTACGTATAGACTTTCTAATTTTGTCTTGAACATAAAAGTTGGCGAGTGTTGTCTTCTAGACTACCAAACCCTTAAAAACACAGTTGCCCTTAGATTTCCATAACCCACTCCGTGTGACCTATCCACTCTACTTGACATATTTAGATATGGGTCCAAACACAATAATTTGTACCCATTTCATATTTCATGGCATATAAATAATAAATTGACATACACAAGTCCCATGATTGAAATGACAAATGTTTGCTCCTGTATCAAGAAGACAAAATGGTGGGTGTGTCAAATTACATTTTCACAAACAAAACCCACATCCACAAGAGTCTACCAAAACTCTCATATGTGTTCTTAATTTATTTCTAGGCCTACCTATACCCATCTTCTTAGCCGAACATATGCTTTCAAAATTAATGATTCCTCTCTTAGTTTGGTCTGTGACACTGTAGGTATCTTAAAGATGATAGCCACATTCATCTCCAAAACAAGAGGTTAAAAATGACAGTGGAATCCCAAGTTAACTACATTAATGAGTCACCATCTGTTACAGAAATGCATTCCTTGTTATATAGAGGATGTTTTTCAAGCTTGGTAGGATGGATGTTTTGTTATATCTGACGTATATTGGTATTAATGTAGTTTCACTAGTTAGGCCAAGTGCTCATTTTCTAAGATCTTCATTATGGAAATCTTACCCAAAGTAGTTTAAAAGGTTTTTAGCAAAGGGAAAACTCTGTTAACCATCTTGACAGTAGATAAAAGTCATACGATATATTGAGTGATTTTACATTTTCATGGTTTGAACTTCAGATAGTTTAGTTAAATTCGAAAAAAACCAATGCAAATATAATAGAGAGTGTTTGCCTTTGATTTATATGATCTATGCAGATTAACAATACAACTAATACGTTAGACATTTTGTATGTAAGTTTGTAGCACACTATTGTCGAAGACCGTTTTGTCTTTTATTTTTATAATTCACCTAAGATCACATTGTATTGTGATTCTTACTAAAAAAAAAAAAAATATTGTACTGTGATTAATGAGTATCAATCATATGACTATAACTATTAGCTACTACATCAATCTTCTAATTCCACTCTCAACTATGCAAATTTTATTTCAAATATATAATTTAAGACAAAACGATTGTTATAGATACTATATATTCATACCACAATAACTGATCACATAAAATCTCAACACGAACCAATTAGCTTCAAGATATGAATACAACTACTAGTTGTTACATCGATTCCATCCCATGCAGTGACGTAGCATACTCTCTCTAACTTTGCAAACTTGTTTTCAGAACACACATTTCGAAACGCATCGTATTAAGACAAAACGACAGTTAAAGATATCGTATCAAAACGGATCACGTAAGATTCTAAATGATCCGATTAGACTTCAACATACCAAACTACCCAATGTAGCTCGCTACTCAATCTTTCAGCTCCATCCTGAATCATTGCAGAGGTAAAAAATTACTTTCCCTTATCAGGCAAACACCGAAAGTCAAAAAACTTGCCCGAAAAACCCAAGCACACTATACAAATGAGAGCTACCCATGCCCTAACCTCCCTCACCGGACCAACCAGGACAAGTACGTGTCCGCACCCAAACCCGCCACGTAGAAAATAGGGTCAGGGTCACAGTCCAGTTGTGTACACTCTCGCCCTTAACCGTAGTCCACAGGCAGAGACAGTACCACTTGCCCCCAGACCCTTCAGCCCCTCTCTCTCTCTCTCTCTCTCTCTCTCAGTCCCATTGGTATTTGAAAGTTCAAAAACCCCTCTCACTCTCTCTCTCCTCTTTTCTCTACCCACGTCCTTCTTTTTCACACCCACTCCTCGCCATTTGCCTCCTCTCTCTCACTAACCGTCTCTCCTCCTCTTTATTACTTTCTTCTGCTTCTTTCTCTCTCTCTCTCTCTCTCTTCTTCGATCTGTGCGGTTCTGGTTTCGGCAATGGAGCTGGAAGCCTAGGGTTCCGGGACTGTGTAGTGGTTCGAGGAAGCTTCCAGACTCGGCGGAGTTTCCGATCTGCGTTTCGGAATTGTTTGATTTTGAGGTTCTCTTTTTGATGAGCGGAGATGGAGAAGTTGCGGCCAACGCGGTCCAAGCTTCCGAGCGGTTCTGAACGGCGGAGCTCCGGTGAGAGATTCGCCTCCAAAGAACGAGCTTCATCTCGAGGTCCCTGACGTCTCTCATTTTTGAATTCTGTTTAACTCACTCTGTTCGGATTTAATAAAATTCGGAAAATTTGAATTTCGTGAGTTATTTTTCGTCGGTTTTTGGTTTTATTTTAGGTATCTACCAAAGGTGAATTTGCTTTTTGCTTTCTGTGAGTAGCTTTAAATTATTTACTGTTTCTGCAATGCAGGTTATTTTTGGGAATTTATGTAAATTTTGGGAAAGTTTGTGACTTTTTTGTAGTGGTTTTGCTATGATTCCTTTGTTTCCATGATGAATTTTTTGGGGGATGATGAGCTATAATTCTATTGCTTTTTGATTTGTGATAAAAGGAACAATCAACGCAGGCCTGTGATTTCTGCTTGCTATTATCCAGACATTGCCATGTTTTCTTTGTTTTGTGTTTAGCTGATTATATGCTGGATTCTAGTTATATCGGTTGATTGATAAAGTTGAATCTTTACCACTGCTTTGGAACCATCATTTCCTGATGTTGTGTGAGGATTTTGATTCCAGGAAACAGGTTAGTTCAGAAGCAGAAGAAATTGGGCTCTGATTCGAGCTCTTGCAGTAGTGGCTCTACAGGGGAAGATCCGGTAAGCTCAATTTCGAGTTGTGTTTATTGAGTTGTAAGACTCGATTTTATTTTTGTCTTTCCTTTGTAGCATGAACGGAGTTACGATTTTGCTATGTTGAAATGGGCCATTAGTTTCTCTATTGCTGAATTTTGATTTGTATTGGTATTGAAAGAGCAATTACAGTTTACATTCCTGATCAAGTGTATTTGTCCTTTGCAGTTGACGTTTGAGTTGGGGTGGAGATCTTCAAAGCAAGCTGGTGGAGCTCCAATAAAGAAACTATTAGCTGAGGAGATGTTGAGAGAAACTGAATCGAGAAGGAGATCACCAAGTGTTATCGCCAAATTGATGGGTCTTGATGGGATGCCGCCCCAACAGCCCATCGCTCATAAACAACAAAAAGGCATTCCAGAGAATCGTCACCAGAGGACAAGATCAGCAGAGAAAGAGCACAGAAGTGGCGTGTGTTATGACCACCGGTCATCTAGGAAGAACTCAAAGGAGCAGCAGGAATTTAAGGATGTGTTTGAAGTTTTGGAGACTTCCAAGGTGGAAAGTTGTAGTTACTCATCACGAGCAGCTGCTAACACCAAGCTCAGTGATGCAGAGATGGCCTTTGTTCGACAGAAGTTCATGGATGCTAAACGACTTTCAACTGATGAGAAGCTACAAGATTCAAAGGAATTCCACGATGCCCTTGAGGTGTTGGATTCTAACAAGGATCTTCTGTTGAAATTTCTTCAGCAACCAGACTCATTGTTCACAAAGCATCTGCATGATCTGCATAGCGGTCCCCAATCCCATTGTGGCCGAGTAGCATCAATGAAGTCATCAGAAGCTCAGAAGTATGAGAAAATTGACCTTGGCTGGACATCAGCAAGAGAAAGTCCCCTAAGGAATTACTGTAAATCTCCTCAGAGGCATCGTGATTCTTTTTCCAGCTACTCTGATAGTAGACATGCTACTCGTTATTCTCTCAAGTCACAATACAGACCAGAAGCAAAACATGAAACTGCCATTACTCCTACAAGGATAGTTGTTCTGAAGCCAAACCTTGGGAAAATTCTGAATGCTACCAAAACTATTTCATCACCTTGTTCTTCTCAAGCTTCTATGTCAGTTTGCAGGAACCGCTCAGATTTTCCTAACATTGGAAATAGGGAGGTCGATGCATGGGGAAAGAAAAATTTCCCAGATAATGAGGGGCAGTCAAGGCATAAGTCTAGAGAGTCTAGAGAAGTAGCCAAGGAAATCACAAGACAAATGAGAAAGAACATTAGCATGGGTTCTGTGCAAATTTCATCATCTGGATTTAAAGGGTATGCTGGCGATGATAGTTCTTGTAGCATGTCTGAGAATGAATCAGGAAATGAATCAGAGGTGATTTCAGTAGCTTCCAAACAATTCTCTGACAGACATAACCATTCCAGGCGCTCATCAACCTGCTCTGCTGAATCTTCTGTGAGTAGAGAGGCCAAGAAGAGACTCTCAGAGAGGTGGAAAATGACTCATAAGTCTCAGGAAATAGGAGTGGCCAGCAGGGGCAACACACTTGCTGAAATGCTTGCTATCCCAGACAAAGAAATGCAAGCCGCAAAACTGGATGCCATGAAAGGTGAGGCAGGATTCAGAGATAAATTTGCCAGGGAAGATGGACCTGTAGGGTGGGGTGGACCTCTTGGTATCAGCAGTAGGGATGGCTGGAAGGATGAATGCATCAAAAGTTTATCAAGATCAAAATCCCTCCCTGCTTCTTCTGGTGCTTTTGGGAGTTATAAGACAATGCGCCGGGAAACCATACGTGATAACAGGTATCTGATACCATCAGAGGTGTTGAAGCATAAAAGAAACCAATCAGTAGAAGTTGATTTTGATCATAGAGAAAGTGGGCGCATAAACTATAGATCCAGGAATAAAAGATCGTATAGTTCTCGCTCCTTAAGTAGGGAAAGTATGGACATTTCACCTGAAACTCCCAATACTCCTGACAGAGTAAGAACAGATCCTGTAGACAAGCAATCCCAGCAGAATATGGCTGTTGTTGAGTCATCATCTGGTAATGATATAGATGCTAGTCCAGCTTCTGTAAAGTTGGTGGATTTGGATGTATCAATTTCTTCTGAAACACTTGACGCATTCCCTCCGGAATTATCAGCTCGTATGTCGGTGGAAGGTGATTCCTGTAGCAGTCACCAAGTAATTGCAGAGGTTTGTGCTTGAGTATTCTGATTGAGATTTAATTACTATACTTATAACCAAATTGTTGGAAACTTGTTGCTGCTGGAAAACATGTCAACTAAAAAACAACTAAAGTGATCCTTAAAACTGTTACTTAGGTAATTTGCCATTCCGGAGGGAAAAAAAAAACTGGTGCATTTACCCCCGCTTCTGAGATATTCTTTATTCTTGAGAATTTATCATATACCAGTCATAAAATTTGTTGATGTATCTTCATATTTTATGTCTGAATCCTGTGATTTATTGCTCAGTTGACATAGGAGTTCTAGTTTTGCATTTTAAGATTTTTTTTCTCCCTAACATTTCATTAAATTCCAGGAATCATCAACTAAACCATCTGATGACAAGTCAGTACTGTTTGAGCACTCTGTACCGGGTATAGAATCTCTTGCAAGCTCTAAAGAGGCTGATCAGCCCAGTCCGGTTTCAGTTCTGGAAGTTCCTTTTAACGATGATGTTTCATCTTCTTCCGACTGCTTTGAGACTCTCAGCGCTGACCTGCAAGGTAACTGGAAGACCACTTGTATTGATTTTCTGTTGCTAGTGATAGTTACGAACTTAAAACTGTTTCATATCAATATCCATTATATTGGTGCTAGTTTTGCATCTAGGCGTGCTTTTATTTCATATGATGATTGGAGCCTCAACAAATAAAGTAAAAGAAAATTAAACAATACCAGAAATTGCTTGATATTGTTACTTCTATTCTAGAGTAGGCAATGATACATACTATAAAAGTACTGGTTTCCAATGCTTTCTATTGAAAATAATTGCCATCCTCTATGATAGGATGGCAATTATCATCATCCTATCACAGAGGATGATAGGGAAGGGATTTTATCACCATCTTGTATCATTGGGAGTTGAAATTATGTCTGCCATCTCAGTTAGATAATCTGGAACGCTGCAATCTAATTTGGAGTTTGATAACCAACTGTGATTTTCTACCATAATTCCACATTGTGGTTGACTAATTTGCACTCGGTTTTCTTTTACTCGATTTACTTATTTCTTTTCTTTGCTTTAATATTCCATCTTGTATTCAACTTCTAGGGCTTCGGATGCAGCTTCAGCTACTCAAGTTGGAATCGGATTCATATGCAGAGGGATCCATGCTAATCTCAAGTGACGAGGATGCAGGAGAAGGATCCTCTTGGTTTCGGCATGCAGTATGTAGGGAAGAAGAGAGTTGGGAGTCTTCATACATGGCTGATATGTTAACAGAATCAGGTTTAAACAATGCCGACCATGAGACCTTCTTGGCTACATGGCACGCTACTGAGTGTCCAGTGAGTCCTCAACTATTCGAAGAGCTGGAGAAAAAGTACTGTGACAAGACTTCTTGTCCGAAATCTGAGAGAAAATTACTGTTCGACCGAATAAATTCAGGACTTCTGGAGATGTTTCAGCAATTCAGTGACCCTCACCCATGGGTTAGACCTATGAAGATAACAGTTGGCTCAAAGTGGATTAACAGAACTGCCCTCCAAGATGGTCTCCGTAAGTTGCTAGCTGGCGAAGAGAAGGCCAATGAGGAGAGTTTGGATAAACTGCTGGAAAGGGACTCGCTGTGGTTGCATTTCGGAGACTACATTGACATAATAGGTAGGGAAATAGAAAGGTCGGTGTTAGATGATTTAATTGCAGAAGTAGTGGTTATGTAGGGCAAATCAGAGCCATAGATTTCAATCAAACTTCATTTCGATCTAGAATGCTGAAAAGTATGTATATGAGGCAATGAAGTGGTAATTTCATTAGAAGGGGAATAAACAGATTAGCATAAAATGTACAATAGCATCAATCTGAGCAAGAATGTTTCATTTGCGTCTCTTGAGCAGGTAGCCGATCTCTTCAAGGCTAAATGCACAACTCAGCAAATTAGATAACAAAGACGATTCGTGATGCCGATATAACAGATTAGCAGTTAAAACACGTTAGTGTTGCTATGAAGAAAAATGGTATACATTGAACTTGAGTTTGGCCGTAGTAAACTGCAGCCACGAAGTGGAGGGATAAGTGTGGAAAATAGTCCTCTAATCCCATTGAACGGGTAGCTTCTTTTATGTCGAGTTATCCTCCCTTAAAGCATGGAATTGAAGCTCCTTAAAATGTAAAAATTGGGTCTACTTGAAGAGTCGTTGAAGTGCTAGCTGAAGACAAAGAGCCATCACCTGCTTGAACATCAACTTGGAGTGCCCTGAAAAATCAATTCTATTCCTAATCTCGGAAAATCTCATCTTGTTCCTTGGTATGCTGCAAAATGTCAAGGAAAAGTTGATGAGTACAGATTCCTATCAGGACAAAGAGAGCAACAGAAACAGAGGTTATACCTTTCCATGCAATACTTTGAAGGATGCTTCTAACCGAAAGCCTATGTTTTCTGAAAGGGAATCTGTGAGAGATGGTATCTGAAAAAGTTGATCAGCAAAAACGAGACCAGGCTCATGATAAAAAAAAAAAAACCCTATTCACCATCATCCAACAATCCGAAAACTTTATCTTTCATAAAATGTTTCTCCTATAAAGTTTATCTTTATCTTTCATTATAAACTTTATCTTTCATAAGAGTTTTGAGTAGCCCATCCTAGCTAAAGCTAACAAGATGACCAAAACAGTTTGCATGTTAAAAATTATAAGACAATCCAAAATTCTAATAGCAAATCACATATACATCCTCCAAAAAGATTTGAAACATAAATAAATCCACTTGTGTTGTTGTTAAACAAATAAGGACAGTGTTTCTGCATAATCTCGGAGGTTATGTAGAATCACGGTGGAACATGAACATGAACAAAAAACAACATGGGCAAGAGACAAGGACATATAGTGGTTCACCATGCCATCGGAGGACATGACTACGTCCACTTAAGATTCCATTATCATGGCCAATATGCCTTTAGTGTTACAAGAGCTCTCCAAAATGGAGTGAGTAGGGATCGGGAGAGAGAGCTTTCTACATATGGGAAACCTTCCTTTTATAGCTAAGGAAGGTTCTCACATATTATGTTTTCGATGTGGGACTAACTACACATATATCTTCTTATGATGCCTTCTTGTGGAGCTTGGGAGAGCACCTTCCCGATGTGGTACCGATGATCTTTTACCATGGTGAGGTAGCCCGGATGTCGGTCTATAGGAAGTATGTCGGGGGCGGGGTCCTTCATGGCCTGAAAACGGTCAACAAGGTCGTTGCTTATGCTTGCGGTATATATACTATCAACAGACAGTTTTTAACAATTAAGGACAATCTTTTCTCTGCATACCATGTGTCATGATTTAATTTACTAAACTAATCCTACACTAATTAAATATGTTTTTAGAAGAGAAAAGTCTCTCATTTTGAGATTTTTCAGTAAATAGAATACAGTAACATGTTTTCAATAACTTAGTGTAGTAGCAGTTAATTCTAGTAGAAATAGTAGCAGAGGTTAACATTCCAGTAAAAATAGTAGCAGGGATTAACATCCCAATAGAAGTAGTAGCAGGGGTTAACAACCCAATAGTAGCACAAGTATGCTTCGGCAATCCTCTAGTTTTGTCGAGACCTATGTTTAGGTCTTGCTGCTACTGTATATTGTCATGACGTTCAGATCTTGCTGCTACTGTGTATGGTCATGTCTTGCTGCTAATGTATATTGTCATGATGGTCAGACATTGCGGCTACTGTGTATGGTCATGTCTTGCTGCTACTATATATTGTCATGACGGTCAGATCTTACTACTACTGTTCATTGTTAGGTCTTGTTGTTACTGTATATGGTCAAGTCTTGCTACTATTGCATGTATATTGTCAGATCTTGCTGCTACTGTATATTTTCAGATCTTGCTGCTATTGTATATTGTCAGATCTTGCTGCTATTGTGACAGTCAATTCTTTTGGCTGTTGTATATGGTCAAGTCTTGCTGCTATTGTATATTGTCAGATCTTGCTGCTACTGTATATTGTCAGATCTTGCTGCTACTGCTCTCATGACTGTCAGATCTTGCTGGTACTGCTATCATTTCGGTGTTTAACTTGGGTTTCTCATTCAATTTGCAGTTGCAGATGAATATAATGTGGGTTTTTTGAAAATCTGAAACTTGTGGATGAGAGATTGGATAGTGTTTTTATTAGCGTTGGTTATGCGAAAATCGTGCTGCAGGACTCGATCTGAGTCGTCGACCTACCCACCGGAGCACTGCAACGCAACGATGACGGTTTAGATCAAGAGAGAGAGAGAGAGAGAGAGAGAGAGAGAGAGAGAGAGAGAGNGANAGA
>NC_020496.1:9681813-9693993 GCF_000184155.1 Fragaria vesca subsp. vesca
GAGAGAGAGAGAGGGTCAGATTGAATCTTTAAGGGAAAGATAGACAACTCTGTTTGTAAATTGAACATTTTGGTCATTTTACAATGAATATTGTAGTGAACATGTGGTTCTATTAATCTTGGGCTTGGGCTTTTGTCCTGATTTGTTTAAATCTTTTAAAAGATGGGTTTTCTGTGTTTTACTTTTGTTTGTGGTAATGGGATTTTATTCTCTAAAATTTCAAATCAGCTACTGCTATTTGCATATTGGATCATATAAACTCATAACCAAAGCACTTTTAAAAGTATCTCTCTATAACAACTAAACTCCACATTAAGGCTCAATTTGGTATTGAGTTTTACATAAAATCACTTATAATCACCATTTTGAATTTTTTTCTTGTTTGGTAAAACCTCATAAAGTGCTTATTTAAAACTTTTTAGGCTAAATAACCACGATTTTAAAAAGCAGGTTATGGGTTGCTTATTTAAAATTAGTTTTTCTAAAATTGAGTTTTCTCACATCAATACCAAACTAAGCCTAAGAATCATTAACAATCAAACTAATTATACAATCACACCAAATAATGCATTAGCCACAGACCACAGTGATTGAATTAAGACACTAATTACCTCGAACCCTAATCCTCTCACCGAACATTAGAACAAGAATTGGCTACAAGAGAATGAAGAATGCTTGATTTTCCTTACCTGCAAAGATAGATGAAACCCTGATTGAATCTTTGATAAATCGCAATCATGGTTGGTTTCCATGGCGTCGTCTTAGAGAAATTGTATGAAGCCTCTGATCGACAATAAGAGGTCGATCAATTGGTTGTTCTTACTTTTGGGTCAAATGCTTGGAATGTGCAAACTCAATCAATTGAAGTACTATTTCTGCAAGCACACCGAGAATCACAAGACTGGTGCTAAAGATCGGGTTTTGTATCTTACTTATATAGGATTGTTGAAACAAATTGAGCCAAATAGACCCTTTTGATATTTGTTATACATCCAATTATCCTATTGCTTCAGAGAATATTGAAGACCAAAATTTTATGGAGCAACTGCCGATAGACATGAAGGTTAAATCAATGATATTTTTATTTTTTTTTTTTGTCCCTTTTTACACTATGTACTTGTGCCCTTGCATGGTGCATTGCTTCACTGTTGGAATTTGCAAGTTGTCCTTCTACCCCATTTATTTCATACCATGTGCAACCTCTTTATGTGTCAACATCAATAATATAGAATCACAAGGAGCATTTTGTTCTTATTCCTAACCAAAAACTGGTAGGTTTGGCCTGGCTGCACTATCCCATTCAAATCTGAAACCCTTTGAACCAAGGACATGGTTCTTGAGCCAGCAACCCAGAAATCAGGATCATATTTACGGTTTTCTAAGCACCATTTCAGAGTAGCAAACTGTGGTAAATACATAAAGAAAAAATAATAGCTTTTAGGAAGCAAGGCATGGCATGCAGTATTAAACAAAAAACATGGGGAATTGATAGAATTGAACAGAATGGAGCCATTGGCTAGCTCATGGCTAAGCAGACTTCTAATTTGTTGGATGGTTCCTCAAAGACTCCACCTTTTCTTAACAAAAGGTCCCAAACTCATAGCAAAGTTTGAAAACAAAGTGAACTTTCTCTTCTACCACTCAAGTTCCTAGCTAGTTTCTATACTAACCAAGATGATATAGAATCTGGTTCTTCCACCCATGCTAACAGTGCATTTACACTAGATTAATCAGTTTTTAATTCACATGCATGCAAACCACAACATTACAATACTATTCCCCAAATTTCTGTTTTTCTCTTCTCTCTCTTTCTTGAATTACCTCTTGCAACTTGCATTATGTTAATTCTTGGCCTTTAGTTTGGTAGGACAAGGTGCTGGTGACGCAGATGGGGTTGCAGACACAGTAGGCCAAAACTGAGCATTCTTCACCTTTGAGACACTTGCAAGCACACTCACTGGGGTTACATCTCCCATTACAGTCACCTTCTTTGCTGCAAAGTCTATGTTGAAAGATGACACTCCTGCTCAATAAATCAACAATAATTAAGTAGCTCAAATAAATGTGATATTTTCCAGATTAATGAAGTAACTACTAACTAGCTAGCTCCAATCTTGTATAAGTTTGAATGTTCAATGATATAAACAAACAATAATTGGTGTACCTTCCATTCTTGATAGATGCTTTCTCAGTTTTCCTTCACAGCCTTTGCAGTGCAGTGACACCCTCAACACTACAACCTGCAGACAATAATCATCGAATTATGAAAATTAAACGTTACAAGGTGAAATCAGATCATTAATTAGATTGGTTTTGTCTGAATGTGCGGTTAAGACTATACTGTTAATTGGCAAGAGAACTAAACCTCTATACAAAGTTACTACTCATATATGTGAAAAAAAGATGATGGAAAAGATCTGTAAAAACCTGGTTGGAAGGAGGAGGTGGTTTTGACAGAGATGAGGAAGAGCTTGCTGAAGAAGCAGATTCATATTCTTGCTTATTCATCACTGTGTTTTGGTTCTCCTTGTCTCCAACTGGGACCAATGCTGAAACCGGTTCATAATCCGATACCCCATCGAAGAACACCTTGTCACTCAAAAGGTATCTGGATGATCCAGGAGGAGTAATACTGATAAGATCAACAGGCTCAGCAGAGCTCTTCCTAACAACACTTCCACTTGGGACTGAAGAGTACTTCTTAACATTCTCATCAGACGGCTTCTTACTGTTAGACGAAGTACTCTTCCTCTTTTGCTCATACTTTTCTTTTGAGAAGCTCACAATCTTCTTCTTGCTCTGATCACTACTTGTCTTTGAAGATGAGGAGTTTTTCTTGCTCTTCTGGAGTTGATGGTAAGTTTTGGGATTGATTGGTGGTTGAGAATAGCAAGGAGGATTGATAAATCTAGTACTATTACTACTAGTGCTTGATCTTCTTGCATCTTTGATAATAGGATTGTGACGATCGATGGCTCGACCACCAAGTTGGATAACTGATGAGGAGGATGAGGCTTGATCCATACTGAAACATATGGCTGTTGAAGCTTGGGATGCACACAAGATATCTATGCCTTTCAGCTTCATTTTGATAATAATGACACTATAGGAGTAGTAGTGGTATGCAGAATCTGCATAAAGAGATGTACGTGAGAGAGAGAGAGAGAGAGAGAGAGAGAGAGAGAGAGAGCTTGAAGCTTACTCTAATAGATAAAGGGGAATTCGAGAATCATTACATGGTTTGAAGATTCCAAGCAAATTAGAAAATGATTAGATTATACAAAATATAGTATAATTAGGATGTGATTTTAATATACAGAATAGAGTACAAGCTAATACCATTGTGTAGACTATGGAGTTTGCATCCAGTATATTTGTGAACTCTTGAGCCTTTAATTTTTACTCTCCATCAGAAACTGTTTACCAGCAGAACTTCACTTGTGCATTGACAGTAGTTCACAAACAGCTTTAATGCTAAAAAACTGAAATTCACCAATGAAAGGGTCATCCACATATCATTGGGATTGAGGTGAAAGCTGTGTCTTAGCACAGTATAGGAAACCTGGACTATTGTTTTCATGGCAGATGTCTAGCCTGATCATAAGACAGTAAAAATGGAGGAAGAAAACAAAAGCAGTTGAAGAAGAAAAGTGGGGCATCATTTTCTTTCTTAGGAGCAGCCTACCAAGCATTGCAGAAAGTGATCTTTATGATTTGCATCTAACTTTTCTATGGATTTAAAGGATGAAAATGATGTGTGGTAAGTGCCTTGTTTCTTTTTTCTATGTCAATGTGGTTACCAATTGCATTATGGATACAATTTCAACATCTTCACCTAGCTAGCTTTCATTCTTGATGAAGACTTGCAATTTAAGTTCCACCTATAAGTGTATCTTTCAAGGAATAGAGTCATATTGTCCAATCATTTGGGGGAAAATCACATTTCTTTTTCGGCAATGAATTCATAAGAACACCTTCAAGGTCTACTTCTAATTATCGACTACAGATACTTGAACTGAATGTTATAAAAACAGTAAACAAGTTCATGTTTAATACTTACGCATGATCATGAGTTGTGATTGAGAGTTCAAGTATATATAAGACGTCTGTTAAATTCTTAGTTCTGGGTAATCTTTTCATACGTAGTACAAGTAATTAAGGGTTTCAAACAGATATCACATTGCAGATGTTGGACACTAGCACCAAGATAAATGTGTATTCAAATACAGCATTTGAGATGTAATGCAATAAAAATAGCATGAACTGTGTGTAAATATATTTCTGTATGAGCTTGGAGAAGAGTGGAGCCAGTGCCCGTGACAACTGCGTAGAATGCGTTGCCCTTAAGATTGTATATATATACAGGAAGGTGAATTTAATATAGAACACATCCTGCAGGGGGTGCCCTAAAATAATGGTGGGTACTGTGTTCATTGTTTGCTTGTTGGGCATTCATGCCCTACAGATTCATATTCACGCTTAACAGCAAAAACCCAACTTGTCCTTGAGTTCAGTTTCAGTTTCTGAAAGGAAACATAGGTCAGAACCTCACCAACGGCATTGTCTTGGGAGATCAGGATTCAAGATCTTTCTAGCTTTGGGAGATGAAAAGAAGAACCTTGTTGGTTGCTTCTGTATTTGCCCTCTTAATTAAAATTATACACATGAAATGGCAACCTAAACACACACTCAAATAATATTGAAAAAACACTTGAAATTGTTCGAACCATTCGAGTAAGTTATCTACTCAACTAATCTTATACATTTCATCGAACAACTTATTCTTACGCAGAAGGAAAAATATCATAGAAACAATCTTGCAACACAAAGCTACAAGGATTTAAAGCAAAAGGTCCCCCACAAACGTTTCTAAGAAGCTCCATCAACCATGCATATCAGCAATGGAACAAAGATTTGTGAGGAGAGCTTTCCAGATGATATTTATCATGAGCATGAAATTATTTAGATTCCTCATGGGGAATAAATTCTGCCAGCAGATTACAAAACCATTTGGAATTTTCCTTTTTTCTTTTCTGTAGATGGATGAGACACAAAGCTAGCCACTCTCTTTCTCTAGCAACCACTGATCGATATCAAAATTCTACTTGGCAAGCTCATAGAATCAGATGCTAATATCATTGGCTTTCTACCATTCATACACACGCTTCTTTTGCTCCCTTTATATCCCTGCCTACCTTGCACTTTCACCACTGAGAGTTCCAAATGTAAACGTTTCATGTTTTGTTATTGTTTTTCTCTCGGGACTTTATTAAGTGGAATAATATATATCACGGGGGTATTTACCTGTTTTGCTTCTTGTCTAAGATTATCATATACTGCTAATGTCGGCCATTGGTTTTGTGATTCCCAATCCTCCTTCTAAAGAGAAATGGATTCTAATAGTATTAGAAATAATCCCAAGCAAAATGATCGACATAATCTTGCAAGTGTAATACTGTCACGTATTTTGTAAATTGAATGTTTTCATAACAAGATAGAAGTGTTTCACATCCAAATTTTGCTTTCTTTACGACCCTTTCTAATAGTGGAGTGGGTTTTCTTGTCAGAACTTTATCCTTGCTTTCATCACTCGAATAGAGTTTGGTACTTTTCCTCTCTAGGTAATAGGGATACATATATGACCAAGTGTCCTATCCAAAAACCATGAAAGAATTTGATCCCAGTTTACCCATCAACAAGAAAAGGTCGAAACAACAAGCAAAATTTTCTTGGCTTAGCTTTTAGTTCGGGGAACCCGTTTGGACCAGATTCATTCATAGAATTGACTAGTCGTTCTTCCTAAATACTTTCAACTTTTTCGTACAAACCAAATGGTTAAATCACCCACCTATTAGAAAGATCAAACTCCCAGCCGACACTAGATTCGTTTAAATCTTTTCTGCAAGTACCCATATAAATAAGAATGTAATTGTGTTTATAGATCCCCAGCTCAAAACATATTCCCTTCATCTTGAGGAATGGATAGAACCCTTAACTTGTAACTCAAGGAAAGTCCCAGTGATCACAAATTTAAGCAGGGGTCTGTAAAGCTAAGTCATCGATTTCCTGTTTAAGAAATGGCTAAAGCTGCTGAACTTTAAAGAGTATATATGAACTATATATCTGTGCTTGTGTTGAAGTATCATGTGGAAGGTTATACTTGTCACTATGCCAATTGAAAAGAGTAACTTCCTGGACAGCATGTAGAACTGGTGCAAAGTGAAAAATCGAGAATATTTGTGCATACAGAAACACTTTCCTTTCAAGATACCAAAATTGTCGACAAAAACAATTGAGGATTACATTCCACCACCACAATTTGTGCCAGAAATGGTGGTCAAAATTGCCATCAACCTCTAGTGATTGTAGATTTTGTGCTAATCAAGCACTGTGGGAAGCAAGAGTTACATCTTCCTAATATTGCATTTTGCTAGAATTGCCAGGTAATGTAAGTTGAGGATGACAAAAATGAACGAATGAATTAAGATACAGCCATGCTTCACACTATACATACTGGTTGTCCTTTCGTTATTAATTAATTGCCTTTTCCTTCATCCTCATTTAAAATGCGGTTCTGGAAATCACTCACCATTAAAGGCAGTCCCTCCCTCAGTGATATTTTTGGCTCCCAGTTCAACAGTTCCTTTGCTTTGCTGATGTCAGGTTTCCTCTTATGAGGATCATCAGCAGTATTTGGCTTGAATTCAATTGTCGCACTTGAATCAATTGTTTCTTTCACAACCTGTTCATTCAAGACAATGAGAAAAGTACTAGAGCGTTCCTTTGTAGATCTCTCGCCATTTGGAAGAAAGAAATTTACTCAACAACACCAAACACTTTTTGAATCTACGAATAAGCGAGTAAAGGGAGAACAACATTAAAAGCTCAAGCACAAATAGCATCCAAGTGTTTTAGAGTATTTTCAGAACGGTAAATGGAGTATATGAAAAAAAAAAATTAAGATAATGAAAAATGAGTCAAGTAAAAGATACCTCAGCAAGCTCTAGCATGGTGAACTCCCCAGGATTTCCCAGGTTGAAAGGCCCCACATGTTCACCTTCCATCAATGCTACCAGCCCATTAACCTATTATTGCAGAGCAAGTGTTTCAGATCATTCATCAATTATTTCAACAGCTTGAACTGTTTCAGGTGATAACACTATGATGTTCATATCCTTACAAAAGAAATATATAATGTCTGCTGGCTTTCAGCTCATGGTCTAAAGTTCAACAGGAAGCTGAAGATCATATGATTTATAGTACCAGGCATACAACATAGATTCTTCAGAGAGTTTTTCATAACATGTAAAAGCCCCAAGGGAATATGTAAAACTGGGCATCTGCTAAGGCTCCCGAGGAAGAAGCAAGAAATAACTACACAAGAGAAAAGAATAGAGAAAGGACATCCATACCAAATCAGAGACGTATTGGAAGCTTCTTGTTTGTTTACCATCACCATACACAGTCAATGGTTGTTTGCGAATAGCCTACACAAATAGCCAGAGGGATAAGTAAACATATGAGTGATAATCACAATAAGAAACACCCAATGTACTAGTCATGAATCATGCATAACAAAATAGGTGAGTGATTGACCTGAGCAACAAAATTGCTGACAACACGCCCATCATCCAAACACATACGTGGCCCATATGTATTGAAAATTCGAGCAATACGAACCTGAAAACAGAAAGCCTTGTGAGAGTCTGACAAGCCAACAATTGTGAATGAACAAAATACATCTTACTTGAAAGTATTTCATAAGCATTCAGATAAAACGACTTGCATAAGAGTGAGCATGGACAGATTAGAAGTGACACTAATCCAGGGTGAAAATTGGTATTACCATAAACTTCAAGCAATCATACAAGGAAAGACCAAACTGAGCTACCTTCCACCCCTAATTTTATAAAATCTAGGCTCACCTCTGGTTTGCAAACTTCTAGAAGGATCTTACTGAACATGCAAAAGGTTAAAACTTTTTCCACATTCACACTCAACACAAATGTGCATCAGCTTCAAAACATGTCATAATAAAAAGGTACATTGGATAGATATCCAAAAAAAAAAAAAAAAAAAACAGGGCATAGACCACATGTAGACATATTCGCCGGACCAACCAGCCAACTCCAAGTCTTTCTTTTTAACTTATAATTAATTTCCCTTTCGACCAATAAGTAACTCGAAGGCTACGTAAGAAGACTTAGAACTCTCAGAGCAAGAGAAACAAGGAAGCACACATACAGTTAATAACAGGACAGTATCTGAAGAATAAAATGGCATGGAACAAACACTGGAGAAATAAATATCAATCAGACATGCTGAGATACAACCATGGAGACCAACAACAACAAAAAGAAACATGATACAACCATGTAAGCACTCTGCATTCTAGGCCTTATAGTCCAGACACCAAGTTATAGCTTTCATAATTTGAATAAACCTACTATCGGACTGAAATCTTCAGTTACCTCAACACCTGCACCTCGATGATAATCCATAGACAGAGTCTCTGCCGTCCTCTTTCCTTCATCGTAACAGCTCCTCTCACCTACGCAATATAAAGCACAAGCACATTACATATAAACACATCATCAAGCAGCACAGCACAAGTACATTACAGATATAAACATCCAACATATCAAAACCAATAGCCAGCAACACACCTATAGGATTGACATTTCCCCAGTAAGTCTCCTTCTGAGGATGCTCCAGCGGATCGCCATAGACCTCACTGGTACTAGTGATCAAAAACCGCGCCCCAATTCGCTTCGCAAGGCCAAGCATGTTAAGCGTCCCCATCACATTGGTCTTGTAATCACAGTCAAGGTTAACCATTTCGAAAAAAAATGCCGAAAATTTAATCAAAAATCAACAATTTAAACAACACAAACACAAAAAGGATATGATTGTCTTGACCGGATTGTACTTATAGTGCACAGGCGAGGCCGGACAGGCCAAATGATAGATCTGATCGACCTCCAACAGAATCGGCTCAACGACGTCGTGTCGAATGAGCTCAAATCTCGGATTGCCGAAATGATGAGCCACATTCTCCTTCCTCCCGGTGAAGAAATTATCAATGACGATCACATCGTTCCCTCTCGAAAGCAGCTTATCCACAAGATGAGACCCGACGAACCCGGCGCCACCGGTGACGACGATCCTGAGGCGGCGCTTGCCGAGGCCGGCGGGGACGCGAGCGGCGTTGTTGCGGAGGTCGGAGGAAAAGGAGGCGGTGGAGATGCGGTCGTGGGAGACGACGGAGGAGGAGAAGGAGCGCGGGATGGAGGGGTGGGGGTCGGAGGGGGAGAGGCGGGAGAGAGTGGGCTGGAGGATGAAGAAGGTGGAGCCGATGAGGATTCCGACGAGGATGAAGAGGAGGCGTTGCTCTTTGAAGATGTAGTTGAGGGATCTGGGGAGGGATCTGGGGTGCTTCAAGGCTTTGGGGGAGTAGGAGGAGGAGAGCGAGGTTGGGATCTCTTCGTCCCTCCTGTGGTTCACGCTCGATTGCTTGTGTAGCTGTTTCATCATCGTCTTCTTCTGATGATGATGGTGACGGTGACGGAGTGAAGCAGCTGGGGAATTTAATGATCTATTTTTTCTGAGAAGGAAGGGAAGGAGTTGAAGGGTCTGTTTCGGAAAGAGGTAGAGTTGGTTATTATGAGGAAAATGAGATCGGGCCTTTTTGGAGTAGTTTGGAAGGGATTGTCGTTGTCCATTTGTCTTTGCTCACCAGCCGCGAGTGTATCCCAAATGAATAACATGTTTTTTTTTTATGGAAAACAAGAATTTCATTAAAACAAAACGTGGAGCTACGAGAACATCCTAAGTTTATAATGTCGAATAGTAGAACTCTGGATGTATTATTTGGAACGCTATCCTCTCAATAGACATTACTTGAAACATTTGTGTCCTAAAATAAATGAATAACATGTTAGTTTGTATGTCGAGACATGTGTCGAAAACTTGAACGATACGACAGTATCATAATAAATTAGAACAATATATGAGAGACACGTATCAAACTCTATTGTAAAAATTCGAACTGAGTGATAAAAACATATTTCATTGCGATACTTATAATGATTGAGAAATCATATATAACATTGAGTAAAAACTCTACATTTGTAAGTTGAGGATGAGTAGCCCATTGGAACATGAAACTCTAACTATCGGAGCATTTGTGAATGGAAAATGAATTCGTAATAGTAGTCACTCGGAATGTTATCAAAGCAAGAGCTTGACTTGAGACATGGATATGGGGGTGAACAAAATTGGAAGTGTTTATTTCACTAGTTTTATTCGTAGTGATATGTTCTTCGTTGATGATACTTGCATGAGATCTTAACCCCTTGTGATATTTCTGAAAGAACAATTCTTAGTAAAAAACTAAGAAAACGGTTTTGTGTTGAAGATGATCGAGTGTTCTTGAAATATCGACATGAAAAAAGAAGATAAGGAGGTCCCATGTAAATGGAGGAAAAAAAACCAGAGGACGTCAAGTTTATGAATTGCGACCACAGTGGGAGTCGAACCCACGACCTTTTGATCCGAAGTCAAACGCGCTAATCCACTGCGCTATGCGGTCTCTCTGGCATAGTCCTGCTCCTTGTTATATATCTACGCAAGCTTGAATTTTTCTATCTTCACGTAACCCCTGACCCATGCATATATTTTCATATGGATGCCACAATGAGTATATTATTATAAACTAGATCTAATATAAAGTATATGTATTTGGGGATTTGCCTAGGCAAGAAAACACTTCTGTATATTTGAATCAGTGTTATCTCAATCCACAACCATGTCAATTGAGGCTTATTTTATTCGTAAAATGAGTAGTGATACAGTAGTAGTAAAATGAAACTGTGAAGAACAATAGTTTAGAGCAGAAATTCAATCATCAAACAGGTGCAACACATTAAGCAACTTCCTTAAGCAACAGCGAGCTTAACTCCAGCGTCCTTGACAAGTGCATTGTCTCATTAGATCCATGCTTGATCACTAAGGTAATAATGACTTTTCTGTGGGCTTTCCATAATGGGCTTGTTTGTGCTTTGGGCTAGCTGAAGAAGAAGAAGAAGAAGAAGAAGAAGAAGTCTTGTCATGGGAGCTCTAAAATTCAACGTCGGGTAGACTAGGCCTCCGTGTCCAGGACACCAAGAGATTCTGACCTGAGACGCTACGACATGCATAAGGACTCAGCCCTCCAGGTCGATCAACGTCAGAAGACTTCATGAACACTTGAATGTTCATGCCATTAACTGGAAGGGAACGGGTAGCAGGCACCGCCCTTAATTAGTTGGGGTTTGAAACACTGGTCGAGTATTGAGGATTATATATAGTGACTTAATCACCAACCTCAAGTCATGAGATCGATGACTTGGGAACCATTCAAGTCTTGTAATTTTATACATGGCGATTCACGATTGAATTGTTCCTTTGATCAATACGTATATAGGATAACGTTGTTACATGAATTTAATTAAGCTGCAAAAAGAAAACTCATAAACATGCAGAGGTGGTTAATTAAAGATGAGGAATATGAGTTAGGCTTAGATTATGTTTGATGTTCTCGGTCCATATATATATGTATGCAGTAGTATTCAGTATTCACTAGGTTACTAAGAAATTCATGCTCGATCACCTCTATATTTACATTCAATAGTTAAAAACAAAACAAATGAACTTGAAATTAATAGAAAACTGAAGCTAATTATACCATAATTAGCGCAAGCATATAAACACAAACAACACACATAGAACTTAAGACTTACCAGCGTTGTTAATGGAGATCGCCATGTCTGAAAGCTTAGGTCTTCTGATCTCTCTCACAATGTGCTCCTTAGATGGGATAGGGACTGAATGCGTCTTATGATGAGATCAGGGACTTATGCTCGTGTATTTATAGTAATCAACTAGTGCCTTGCCCATTAAAGATTCCTAGTTGATCTATAAGATTTACCAAAGATTACGAGAATCATATCAGAAGATATTATGGATTCCTTATTCAATATGTAAACTATATATTATTTACATATCACCAATATTACATTCCTTATACAACTCGTAATACTTAGATTAGGCTTAATCAATTGCTTGACTAAAAGTCACATAATATTGTTAAAAGTCCATAATAAATCTTTCAATCTCCACTGGACTGTACAATACTTATGT
>NC_020496.1:9696172-9697077 GCF_000184155.1 Fragaria vesca subsp. vesca
TTTTTTTTTGTACATATATGAGGGATGGGAGATTACACCAACTTTTCGATTATATTTTTGAATCTCTACCGTTCAGTTTGTTGGTCCTCATATATAGATCAATTCTGCAAATTTTCAGCCAATTTGGTGATCGTTAAGATGTCGAACAAGATTAAATCAATGAACGAACTAAATCTGCCAGACCTGAACCGTTCATGCTTATAATTAAAAATCGTAGTTTTGAATGCCTTAACGATCACCAAAATTTTTGAAAATTTGCAGAAGTGATCTACTCATATATAACTACATATTGAACGGTGGAGATGTGATTTTGTGATCAAAAAGTTGGTGTAATCTTCCATCCCTCATTGAGGGATCCCTATTTTTGACTATTTCTAGGGATAGGGCATTACACCAACTTCCCGATCAAATTTTTACATCTACACTATTCAATTCATTGGGTTATATGAGTAGATCATTTATACAAATTTTTGAATAATTTAGTGATCGTTAATTCATTCAAAACTTCGATTTATTTTTAATAATCTTGAACGGTTTAGGTTTGATATAAAGTGTATAACTTTTTGTTTTAATCTCAGCCATGCAACCTCATTGAATGATAGATCCAATGGTGTGGGTATATCCCTAAAAGTGGCCAAAAATAGGGATCCCTCAATAGAAGGGCCCTGTATATATATATATATACAGGCTTTCTTGGCTAAGGAGGTCTTTATTTATTCTTATGGTGCAGATTTCCACTTTAGAGTGATTACTTTTCAATTGAATTTTCACATCTCCACCGTCTAGTCGTTAGATACTAATGTATAGATCATCTCTACAAAATTTCAGTCAATTTGGTTATCATTAAGGCACGCAAATTCAATTAAACCAATGGATGAACATAATTCTGCCGAACTTGAACCGTT
>NC_020496.1:9697097-9698155 GCF_000184155.1 Fragaria vesca subsp. vesca
ACCTGTATCTTTAACCAAGTCTCATACCTTGTTATCCTTCATGGATTCAATTTCTGCATCCATGGCTTCTTGCCACTTAACTGAATCCTCACTTTCTATAGCTGTTTTAAAGGTTTTTGGATCAGTTTCTACTTCCAGTGCTTGTTCAATTTCTTGAGCAAATACCATGTAGTCACTGTCAGCTCCAAAAGTGGGAACTTTATCCCTTTTGGATCTTCTCGGTTTAAAATTAGGTTCAGGCTGTGTCTCAAGAGTTTCTAAGTTTTCTGGAGTTTCTGAAATTTCTAAAGTTTCATCAGTTTCCATATTTTCAGAAATATTTTGATTTAAAGGCTCATTGTCTGTTTCTTCCCCCAAAATATTAGTTTCATTCAGATTTTCGTTTACTGTAGGTGTATCTAAAACTAATGATGAGACAGACACATTTTGTAGGTTTTGTGAATTTTCTGAATCCTCTGCAACTTCCTCAAAGTCTGCGGATAAATCCACGTACTCTGCATTGCAAATTGTTTCATCAAGAAATTTGACTTGATGAGTTTCAAAAATTCTTGGCGAATGGTGTTTTGAGTACAGTTTATACCCTTTTGATTTTTCACACTAACCTATAAAATGACAACTAACAGATTTAGGATCAAGTTTACTTAAATCAGGATTATAAATCCTAGCCTCAGCTTTACAACCCTAGACATGCATGTGATGCAGGCTTGGTTTCCTGCCATGTCATAACTCATAGGGAGTTTTATCAACTGATTTACTTGGGGCCCTATTCCAAATATAATTCGCAGTTCTTAAAGCTTCACCCCATAAAAATTTAGGTAATCCTGAGGTACACATCATGCTTCTAACCATGTTTAAAAGAGTTCTATTCTTTCTCTCTGCCACTCCATTCTGTTGAGGTGTATATGGAACCGTATACTGTGCTAAAATGCCATGTTCCTTAAGAAACAAGGCAAATGGCCCTTTATGTTGACCAGTTTCAGTATATCTTCCAAAATATTCTCCCCCTCTATCAGACCTCACAGTTTTAATTTTCAAACCAAGTTGAAGTTCAACTTCAG
>NC_020496.1:9698467-9707923 GCF_000184155.1 Fragaria vesca subsp. vesca
CTCCTCTATTCAAAGCCCGGCCCTCACCTCCAAGACTTCCTTCCTCACATGAAATAGCTTTTTTAGCACGCTTCCACAACTTTAGTTTGCCGCTATTCATCTAATGGCTGCTAGCTTCTCAATTTTTGTTGAGGGCTTAATCAAATTGGGTTGAGATATCGTCCTAATCTCAACCCCTACTGCTATTCATCTATCGGTTGCTTATCAGTTTGCTTAACATAGATATACCTATGAGATATTGCTTGAAAACAAATTAAACACACTCTACCAATTTTTTATTTTTTTATGAATAATTTTTGTTCATAACATAAGGTAAATGTAGCCTATCCCGATTGTCATTCCTGGTTCCGTCCATGTGTGGTTCCAATCGTACTTAATTAAGTTATTTTGACATATAATCTATAATTGTCCAATAAAAAAGAGCTGGATATATATCATTGTTGATGATGACCCGCGCGCGTATTGTATGTAAAATGGATTTAATGGGATAAATAAAAGTTTAGGTGGGCAGAGAGCTATAGCTATGAGAGACAGAAAGTCTTGTTATTTTGAATTGGCCTATAACAACACATATAGCGCGCAGCTGCACCTCAAGTATTTCAATCACGTATATAACATCAATATATTACGACAAAGTATCACGAAGGTGAAAGGGGAAACACTTGGCAAGGATCTTAAGAAAACGAAAAGGATCCAGTTTCTGATCACTCAAAGCTAGAGGCCTAGAGCATCTACAGCATGATTGATAAATTAAAAAAAAAATTAGAGATTTGTTAATTTTTAAATAAATCTTTGTTGTGGTAATATACTTAAAAAGTTGATAAGCAAAATTGACAAATTTATTAATTCAGAAGAGAGAATTTGTTATTTGTCAATAAATAGCTAAGTTTTCTCTAATAACTATTCTGTTGAAACAAAACTCTCAAAATAGATTAATAAATATAATTTTCATTCAAATTTATAAACTATTTTATCCACCATTGCTGACCAATTTTAATTGTTTTCCAACAGCATCCACGTAGAGTACGTGAACGAAGCATTGCCATGTATAATGTGGGCATGCCTAGCTAGCGAATGGGGAGAAGCCAAGCGTACGTTTCCAATTAATTAACCTCACAGCCATCTCATGACTTTCAACAACGAAGTTGGCATATCTGATCGATCTGTTGAGAAGTTGAGATTATATGGTGTACGCATTTTTTTTTTTTCCATGCATGGCGTCAACTTAGTTAAGCAGCCGTCTAAACAAGACCAACGTACTGTGGCTATATACTTCAGCAGATACGTATGTCATCAAATTCCACAGACAAATACATGCATCATGCATGTGATAATATATAATATATAGTATACGAAGACCCAAACTGGCATGGTCCTCCGTCGATTTAAAATCAGACAGTAGCTAGCCGTTTTCTTGTTGCTTGAGTTCATATGTGTCTGGAAAATTTGAGCGTCGTAATCAAAGTGAGGCTAACTTAACTATTCCAAATAGAAATCCAACTCGATTGGTCAAAAAATGGCGCCAAGACTGCGAAATCATATCACTTACCAAAGTCATGGTGCTCGATCAGCGGTGTGTTTGATCTGGCTAGCTAGCTAGCTACCACATTGCGCAGTAAAGAGAGATCGATGTGACAACGATGGCTCTCTATCTATATGCCCTCGCTCCTATCCACACACGTCTAAAACCAATAACCATCTTAAACATGCAAAACCCTAGCTAGCTAGCTACCAACCAGTTCGAGCTCGCTCTTTCAAAATTTCAAGATTTGCCCTAACCTCACATGTGAAAACCCAACCGTTTGTGGTACGTGGTTATTTGTTGCTTGTGAAAAATGAAAGCTAACTTCATTTTTCATAGTCAATAAGTAAATGGATCAAGAAATAATTGAAATTTCATCGTGTGGGCATATCGGAAGAAATTAAGTTTATGGCATTGTTATTTCCCTTTCTTCATACGCATACAAACATTACAATCTAGCTATAGTTTCTCGTTATATTAATTATTTATTTTATCTAATTAATTTTGAATTAGTCTTGAACACCAACTAAAAATGCTTCCAAGTAATTAAATAATTAACCTCATATTCTTCATACCTAAAATGCATATTTCATGAGGGATCAAGGCAAAGACTCGATATACATTCATACTCTAAATAACTTGTTGAATTGATTAAGTAATCATGTACTCTAGACTTTAATTTCATACTCTAATTTTGGGTGATTATGTGGAGATAATGCTACTAGATAGCTAGAATGATAATTAACAACAAAAATGCAACAGGTTGTAACTCCGAGCTAGTGTTCAATCCAATAATGCCTATATATTAAAATTTTCGTTCTCTTATCTTTCTGTTCAAGAAAAACGGGCAATCTATACGCGTCCTATATATTATCCTCAATATATGCCTAAACCCACTTCCCCAATTGATTATCCCATGCAATTAGCTTAATAGTTTATACTGTTAATTAATTTGCCCTGCCTTAATTTCCATATAATTATTTACACACAAATTAACGTACGCGTTCTCTGGAAAACACCATAATGCTATAATCCAAATCTAACATGCTGCTCTCCGTATGGTCTGGAATCCGTACATCAAATTCTGGAAATGAGACAACGATTGAAGTTAATTAATTTCTGCTTTAAGATATATATCACATGCTTTTAATGGGAAACAAAAAAAAATAACATTTCTTAAGCACAAGCAACACGGTGAGTGATGATGATCTAATGATCCAACGACCTTATTAGCTAGGCCTAAAACGACACTGTTTGAGACAAATTATTAAGACTCGATTATATACATTATTTATCAGGGAATCATATAATAACTGGTATTATATATATAATTCTGAATATTGGCACATATATGCTAATTCATTTGCGCGCTGTAGTTATATTATTTTTGTTGCATATGCCAGTACAATGTTGCAAATCAAAGCAACTACTTGATGCTTATATTCGATCATCACGTGCTCAAAATTAAAAATCTTCGTAGAAGAAGGTTCTTTTTCTGGTTTGGAGATTATGGAACAGAACTGGACTGGACTGGACTATATATGAAAAAAGTGCACCGTTATATTCCATATGTACGTGGGAATTGGAATTGGATATATAGTTTGAAACAACATTCTTGATTCGTGAGCCATCATTGCTTTGTGGAATTTTATGATCATGATACAATTATATATCGACTAGCAGCAGGGTAAATTTGCTTGCAATATATAAACAATTAGTACGTATTGGACGGGGTCTAAATAGCAATGCTACTAGAATGAATTTATATATACAATACGTTCTTATTCAGAGCGAAGCTTCATTTTGAAATTAAAATGTGAAGTTTCTTATTTGACTCATTTTTCGGTCATATTTTTACATTTTCACCGTTCAGTTTGTAGAACTTAATACATAGATCACTCATGCCAAATTTCATTAAATTTGATGATTGTTAAGATACCGAATTAAATTAAATCAATGAATGGTCCATAAATCTGTTTACTCAGAACTGTTTGTGTAAATAACGATTATGAAAACTCAAATGATCATCAAATTCAATGAAACTTGGCATAAGTGATCTATGTATTAGGTTCTACAAACTGAACGGTGAAGATGTGAAAATATGACTGAAAAGTGAGTCAAATAAGGAACTTCACACTTTAATTTCAAAGTGAAGCTTCGCTCTAGATATAAACTGTATATATATATACACACACCAATGTAAATGTGAAGAAGTGCTTTGGAACATGATGCAGGACTAGTTTTGCTTTTGCTACCGTTATTTAATTTCGACCTTTTGAAAAGATAATTAACTATGATTTATAAGTTGATGGAAACTCAGTTGGGAGTTGAAACATTATTGGACTCTCTTTATCTAATGATTACGAAGCCTAATCTCACTTTTCATCACCCTAATAACATTGCACATAATTTGCCGGAGTCTTAATGAGAGAAAACGAAATTCACAAATTTTCAGGACATTTGCACATAGACATATCTAACATTATTTTGTTCATAGACATCTAACAATATTATCTTGAGGACAACAAGTTGCATAGACACAGTTGAATATTACATGTATGTTATCACATATACTAATGCATGCAATATTCAACTGTGTTTATACAACTTATTGTGCTCAAGATAATATGTGATAACATGCGTGCAATATTCAACTGTGTCTATACAACTTGTTGTGTTCAAGATAATATTATTAGATGTCTATGAGCAAAATAATGTTAGATGTTGGACCGTTGGAAACACAATTTGATCACACAAATGGCTCCTCTAAAGTCAAATAGTAGTGTCTTATAAAAAAAAGTCAAATATATAGTAGTGTCGTATCCAAAAAAAAAGTCAAATAGTACATGTAGTGTAGTATGTCCTCACACACTAATACAGTAACTAGGGAAATAATTCACGCTAAGAACATCCAATTAAAAACTTGTAATTAGCATCTACATGCTCAAATCTAACTAACATAATAAAATAGGTGGAGGCCAGTAATGACTAATGAGATAAAACTTGATTGACGCCATAACTTATTGCATACGCTATATATAACTTGACGCTATAACTTTCCAAAGTTGATTATTCGCTTAAGATCGTGAGCTAAACCAAATGCATACCAAACACCACAATACAAGACAATATAAACTAAAATATAAACTAAGGTTTTCTATTTTTTCTGAAATGACATTCATGGGTACTCTTTTGTGAGTTTGGACTAGGGTATATGATATATATAGGGTATAAGGTTAGGGTATAGTTTTAGAGTTTAGGGTTTATGACTTAAAAAATCAACAATAAACCCAAAATGGTCTTTGATAAAATAGCTAAAATAGTTTTTCATAATGAAAAACTATATGTCAAAATTTAAATAGAATGGAAGACCACGCCAGACTGTCATATGGTCTTACGGTATCACTGAAAAAATTATCATGTGCTCCAAAGAAGCGTTAATAAGCCGCAAACAACGCCTAGCACAAGATGATCATAATAAATCTAGATTTAACAACATAACATATTGTATTCGATCATGAAATGAAGGTTAAAGAACGTTGAATAACCTAAAGGTAGTGTTAGAGGGCCTTAATAAGGCCTAAGATTTATAACATTAATCATATGTGGCATGTCATGTCACATAGACATATCATCAATTTAATAAATCTTGTCATTTCATTCTTAGGTAAAAATACAATCTTAACCTTAATAATTAATGAATGCTACATACTAATATGGAATATATATATATATATATATATATATATATATATATATATATATATATATATATCTTACTCTTTTAATATGGATGAGTATATACCAAATTTAGTTAATTTATTGATAATAATGACCAAGTTAATAATCATACCAAATTAAGCTTTTATACCATAAATCAATTTCATAAATTTCTTAAAATTTCCTTCTATCTTTGTGAATCGAAATTTAGTTCCATTTTAATATTTTATTTTTTCAGTTTAAAATTATGATATCTATATATAAGCCATATTTTGTATCGAATTTTTAAAATAAAATAAAAAATAGAAAAATTTCTATAGAATTTATTTTGGACGATTACGTATATATATACACTTTATTTTGAACGAATTATATATATATATATGTAAAAAAAATTCCCAGATGAATTTGTTTTTTCTTGGACAAATTATATGTGTGTGTGTATATTTCATTAGAATTCCTGTTTTTGAACAAGTATATTCTCATAAATATATGTATTTTCATGTTATATGTTACGTTCAATCTAAGCATGATAGTGATGAAAAGAAAACAAGAAAGAAAATGCTAGAAATATATATTTTTTAATTATAAAAGAAAGACAAATCAATTTTTTTCTTTTAATAAAAAGACAAAATAATCTAGAACCATTAGATTTGGAAGGATACAATTGTATTTTTGCTTAAGAATGACATGACATAATCTTTTTAATTGGTGATATGTCTAGGTGACATATATAGCATGCCACCTAAGATTAAGGCCATAAATCTTAAGTTTTATTAAGGCTAATTTTTTTTTCCTAACCTGAATTATACACACCACAAAATCTTAATAGCTTGTAATAAAGACTCGTGTAAAGGTGCTTAATTAAACTATTTTTTTTTTCCTATCGATTGATCAAGCTTGACTAATTGTGTAAATGTGAAATGTTAAAATTTCAACGTGAATAGCAAAGGATTCTAAAAGAAATAAAATGGAACGAAAAATGGAATATGTAATAAGAAGGGTTAAGAACTTAAGATTCGTGAATGATATGTGCTTAATTATCACACAGTCATGTTGAACAAATCAGCCATTCTTGATTTATATTTTCTTTTTCTTTTTTTTTGGGTCAATATTAAAAAAAAAAAACTATATTTGTATTTTTTTCTTGCTGGGTTCCTTTCGTATAGTTCAGGTGAAAACGTCATGGCTGATTTGTTAATTACTCGTTTGAACTTAAGTTTCGTAAGCACCAAACTATCAAATTGTGAAATACACGCTTACGTCCCTACCATACCAATATATGCAATTGAAAAAATGGAGCCAGAAATATTGGAATATTAGTCATGAGACTCAACCTAATTTCCAACAGAGATTAGGTCAGCCAGGTGAAAAACCATGAGTTACTATTTACTTGTCTTAAGTATACCTTCTCTTGCAAGTTAGGTTAAATACAAGAAACCAAAAACCTCTTATTTTAAAACGAATTATTTGTCCTCTCAGTTTTTACTGCATGTGACTCTAACCAAATACTATAAGCATGAAATTGTCGTATCAAATCAATGAATGAAACGCGTCAGAGTCAAATACATGATTTCATTTTACATGACTCCCCAAGTCATACCAGTTTTAAAGTCAGACTCCAACATGTTGGTCTTTCACAGCCTACGTCGTCGTTCCTCTATCTCCCTCTCTATATATACCCCCTCCTCCCACATCCCAAATCCAAATGCAAATCCCACTACTCCCTAAATCCCAAAATCCCAAACCACAAAACAAACACCATCTCAGACCTGAGAAACTGAGAAGTGAATCACATACGGTATCACCTAGAGCTTGAAAAATGCCTGCAAAAGGAATGAGAAGCCTTTTCTTTCACGGAAAAGCACCATCCTTTTCATTTTCATCTCACTCTTCCCCATCAAGAAGCTCCATTTCATTTCCAACCCCACAGCGCAACAGCAGCGCTGCTTCTAACATTTCGGAGACGATGGTGGAGGAGATCTTGGAAAACGCAGCCGTTATGATCATGAAATGGAACCCGGAATCTTCTGCATTCGGGAAACTCACCTCCTTATTCTACGAGAGCAAACCGGAAGCTCGACAATTCATCAAGTGCGTGAACGACCTTCAGAGAGTCATGCATGTCTTGGTCTCAGAGGATCCCACCTCCGAGAAGCTCGTTCATTCCCATAACCTCATGCAGATTGCCATGAAGCGTTTACAGAAGGAGTTTTACCAGATTCTGTCCATGAACCGAGCTCACTTGGATCCCGAATCAGTTTCGTCCCGGTCCAGGTCTTCCCGCTCAGCTTCCAGCACGTCGGATGACGACATCGATGACGGAGAGGACGCCGATTTGGCCGGATATTCCATCTCCGAAGTGGAACATGTTTCTTCCATCGCCATGGCTGACCTCAAATCCATAGCGGAATGCATGATCTCCTCCGGTTACGCAAAGGAGTGCGTTCACATCTACAATATGATCAGAAAATCAATCATTGACGAAGCCATGTACAAGCTTGGAGTCGAGAGAATTTCCTCTTCTCAGATCAACAAGATGGATAGGGAAATTGTGGAGCTCAAAATCAAGAATTGGCTGAATGCAGTGAAGGTGTCTATGACAATACTCTTCAACGGAGAGCGGATCCTCTGCGACCACGTTTTCGCAATCTCAAAATCCGTAAGAGAGTCTTGCTTCGCTCACATAGCAAGAGAAGCCGCCACTCTTCTCTTCGGTTTTCCTCAAGTACTCCTCACCAAGACCAAGAAGAGCTATCCAGAAGAAACCATCTTCCGTCTTCTCGACATGTACACCGCAATCTCCGAACACTGGCCGGGGATAGAATCCATCTTCGGTTTTGAGTCAACCGCCACAGTTCGGTCTGAAGCGATCAACTCGCTCGTCCGACTCAGCGAGTCAGTTCGCTCAATGCTTTCCGAATTTGAGATCTCTATTCAGAAAGACTCATCAAAATCCGCGGTCGCCGGCGGCGGAGTCCATCCTCTGACTCTCCGTGTGATGAGTTACCTTTCTCTCCTCACCGATTACAGCAACGTCCTGGCTGACATTTTCATTGACTGGACACCACCGGCGAAGCTGCCCCAGCCGGAGTCTGAAGACACGTCGGTGTCGACGGCTATATCTCTCCGTATGGTCTGGCTCATACTAGTCCTTGTTTGCAAGCTCGATGAAAAAGCCAAACAGTACAAGGAAGTGTCCCTATCTTACCTCTTCCTCGCAAACAATCTCCAACACGTAATCTCTGCAGTTCGGACTTCAAATCTGCAGTACCTTCTCAGCGGGGAGTGGACGTCAAAGCACGAAGCGAAGGTTAGACAGTTTGCTGCGAACTACGAGAGGTTAGCTTGGGGGGTCGTGCTCTCATCGTTGCCTGAAAATATATCAGCAGAGATGTCTTGGCAGGAAGCGAGGTTATTTTTCCGCAACTTCAATTTCAGTCTCGAGGAAACGTATCAGAAACAGAAGTTGAACGCGGTACCTGATGCGAAACTCCGAGACGACATCAAGGCGTCTGTAACGAAGAAGCTTGTCTCGGTTTACAAGGAGTTTTACGATATGCATAAGGTTTCGGTTGGTGGTGTGAGAAATGCGGCGATGTATGTCAGATTTACTCCGGAAGATGTTGCACATTATTTATCGAACTTGTATTAAGGGAATGATGGATCTTCATCATGTTTTTTTTTTTTTCGGCGAAGTTTTGTATCTAATCGCCGGTGCAGATGTATAGGGAAAACCTGAAAATGGATGAAACTAGTAAAGTGAGTCATCATTCATTGTGATTGTTAATATTGTATGAGAACTTATTACTTTGTTCTTAATGATCGTCAATCTTTTTTTATGAGCGCGCAATTGAATTTCTCAACACTGAATGCCCAACTTGACATTGCATTAATGAGCATAGATCATTTAGACAATACTCTAGGTTGCGCGCGCGTACCATTTGGGGCATTAAGAATAGTTGAAACAACACATGATCTTCATGTCGATGTGATGATGAGCTTAATTGTATATGCTCCATCAAGAACACACATAATCAGGGGCAGAACCAAGATTATGCAAAGGCCTAACCTCAAGGATCGACAAGAATGAAACCTACATTATTATGAAAATGGTGTATGTATTACGTAGATACTCAAGTTTAATCTCTAATTACTTTCCAATCGTTATTTTTAAGAGATGGATCGGATAGACACATATACCCAATCTAAAC
>NC_020496.1:9707943-9733395 GCF_000184155.1 Fragaria vesca subsp. vesca
AAGCAATGCAGCGAATACCTCTATGGAGGCCAATATGTGCATGTTTTAAATTTTAGTTAACACAAGTTTTCAGTCCTTTAACTTTATGATTATCTGAAAACATGAAAAAACTTTGCTATGTGCAACATGCTAATCCATATCACCAGATAAACAAAGACCAAAGAATTTTCTATATGTTTTCATCTTAATCTAAGTTAACCGAAACTTGAACAAAAATCATTCCTTTGCTGCAAATTTTATTGTCATGATTAAAACATATTGTTTTGGGAGACTTTAACAATCACAACAGAGAAAAATTTTCAGATTTAATGCAGATAGCTTTAGGCTTCTAAAAGTCATTGAAAAAAAATCAATTTTCACCCAATTGACATACCTTGGCATCTGCTACAGCGCTGCAATGTTAGTGGAAGCAAACAATAACACAGAATTGCAGCACCAATCAACCAAAACAACAATCAAAACACCAATCAAGAACATAGAGAATCTAGAAAACACAAATTCCATCCGGACAACTCCAGCTATCCTAACGTATGTGCACTTCGGGCGTGCTCTAGGGTTCTCTAATTTGTTCTTAATCTTACTTGAATCGTGAGTGATGGGTCTTGAATCCCAACGAGTTCATGAACGAACTCGCACGCTTCTTCCCTCGCCAAAAACCAAAACCCAGAAAACTTGTCGTTCTAAAACAACGACCAGAATAGAATCCCTTTGTTTTGGGGTTTTCTGTGAATCGGGCCTTGGGCTTGGGTCACGCGGCTCACAAGCCCAGCTTTAGTTTCTGAATGGGTCAACGAATTTTGTTGGCCCGATTTACTGAATTTTTTTGTTGTTGTTGTTGTTTCTGAAGCATAGCATATGAACATGTAATTGCTATTGTGTTGATTTTACTGAAACGATTTATATGCGAGGCTACGAGCGCCAAGCTCTGATGCCATTTAATAGAAAACTGAAGCTAATTATACCATAGTTAGCGCAAGCATATAAACACAAACAACACACATAGAATTTAAGACTTACCAGCGTTGTTAATGGAGATCGCCATGTCTGAAAGCTTAGGTCTTCTGATCTCTCTCACAATGTGCTCCTTAGATGGGATAGGGACTGAATGCGTCTTATGATGAGATCAGGGACTTATGCTCGTGTATTTATAGTGATCAACTAGTGCCTTGCCCATTAAATATTCCTAGTTGATCTATAAGATTTACTAAAGATTACGAGAATCATATCAGAAGATATTATGGATTCCTTATTCAATCTTAAACTATATATTATTTACATATCACCAATATTACATTCCTTATACAACTCGTAATACTTAGATTAGGCTTAATCAATTGCTTGAACTAAAAGTCACATAATATTGTTAAAGTCTATAATAATCTTTCAGAAATAATTATCTTCATCATTAGATTTACGTGCGAAGGTGGTTGAATATGAATCTTTTGGTTAGTTAGTGACCATGTGAATTAACATGGTTGTGTGTGTGTATATATATATATATATATATATATATATATATATATATATATATAAAATGGTAGTTTGCCAGTGTCATGACAAATATTAGATCGTTAAGTTAAATCTTTTGCTGAATTTGTTGGATTATTTTTTTTGAAACGTCAAGATCATGCAAGCCTTTCAGAAAATCTAGCTAGGTCTACATTGTCCAGAAAAAAAAAATCTTGGTTTGCTATTTGCCAAGCAATTTCAGTCCCACGTACACTTGTCTTCACGAGACTCACGAAAACTACACTATTTTCAGTTCATTTTCAAATCAAAGTTTTTGTTTCAGAGAGAACTCATGTATTTCCAAGAAACTGATGAAGTAGGAGATTGCTATCAAAGACCAAGAGACTCATTCTGTATGATTTATTCAATTATTCTTAGAGCAAATACTGGCCACGAAAAGACCTGCATGAAATATTATTAGTCCCGTTAAGAATTGGTGATCGAGCCCCGAAATTCAATGTTGGGTAGACTGGGCCAGGTGTCCACACACGAAATTTTCAATTGATCTAATTTAAGACTTTGATGCATACATGTAACTACGTCGATGCAAAGGTGTGATAATCACCTTCAATACGTACTACTACTGAAGAGAAAAGATGAAGTAGAAGAAGAAGCTATCACGTTTGGTCGCTAAACTATAGCCTCGTCGAATTAAGATTAACTAATTGATGTTCAATGTCGACCATTGGCCAGTAATTAAAGTATGTCATATATTCTTCATATACAAGAATATATATGAACATGTTTCACGTTATTATATTAGGCACATTTATCGTGAAACAAATGGTGTTGCCCATAAACATATTGGCACACTTTGCTAGCCTAGGTTACTATGTTGATGAATGTCTTGGAGCCCCCCCTGATATTCTCCAAGATGTACTCTATGAGGACATATGTAATGCTTCTAGTGATGGCCGAGGTCAATGTATTATGTCATTCCCCAATCAATCTATTTATATAAATAATGGGAGTCGAGATATGTCTCGTATGTAGACAAGTTTCCTTTACCCGATTTGATGTGAATTGATGTGAACTAGAAGTAAATTATGGTGAAAACTGAAGAGAGCACTCGAAGTCGTAATATTTTGAATTGGCACTACAAGGACGCACCACAAGAGTCTCAATCACATCCATCGCCATCAATACTTGATCTGATTGAAGTATTCACCATGAAACTTCAATTTGTTGTACCACCTATGATTAATTTTGTACGTTAAGAGAAATCAGTGTCGATTGTCAAAAATTAAATGCTGAAAGGGAAACCACAGCATTTTCAAAACAGTTTGGATTTCAAGATGTAACTACTGAAAATTCATTTCCATCACTCGATCCATCATCCATCTATGATGAATATTAAGCTTTTGTTTGTAAATGCTAATTCTCTTCGCATTAATAGTCTAATTCATCTACGACAGTGTCTCTTGCTAATTCCCTTCTTCAATGATACAATAAAACGTCAAGATTTATCAGCTAACTGAACTTATAATCAAGACAATAATGTCGACATTAACAAATTATAATTGTTGAAGAAAGGGAGCGACGGTCGCCGACTGCCAGCTTTCTCCACTGGATGTTTGTCCGTGGGATCTTCCACTAAATTAATTAACCTGCAAGCTCATCAGGCTGCTAGCTATCTAGTGCAGATCAGCAGATTAATTAGTGAATGATTAATCAGCTGTACAGATGTTATTCCTTAATTAGTTAGGTAGGATTTTCTTTCTCTCTGCAGCCCCAGATGAATTAGACACTACAACAATACGAAGCAATGGCCACACAAGGTGTGTGGCATTTAGAGGTGTTGCAAATCACCTCATGTGTGGCATTTCCCCACATACCCCACTAACACCCACACTAATACTCTCATTTGCCACATTTAAGGGAAATGCAACACCTCCAAAAGCCACACAAGATGTGTGACCTTTGCTCCATATTGTTGTAGTGAGAGTGTACGTAGAGATTTACTTTCTCATCGTAAACATCTTGTATGAGCAGTTCAGCACACTTGAACAGGGACAAGCGTGACCTGTGGATCATATTGTACCTATATTGTTCCAACTTAACCACCTTTAAGGTGTTGGGTTTTAATCACAAAAGACCTCGGTACAATTAAGTTTGATATATCCATTTATAAGTTGTATTTTATTTATCATTTTTCTGATGTGAGATATTTCCTCTCCAACAAGCACTAGGGACGTACTGTTCGTTTTTTTCTTTTATTTTTCTCGCTTTGATGATACGAAATTATTTCTAGTTGATGATTACTGTTCTTTCTGTTGTTTATGTATAAATTGCGTATAACCAGGGTGGAATGGACTACATTCAGGAAATAGATTCAATCAAATTTCAACATTCATACTTAAATTTCTTATTATGGCATCAAAAGCCGTCTAAGAAGACCTGCATGCTTAAAAAACCAGAAGATTATATCACTTACGATCATCGAAATTCAACAATGCATGCATGTGAGACACATGCATCTCAATTCTTCTCATAGAAAGAACCATAATATCCAGCCGGTTTCTCATTGTTTGAGTTCATATGTACATAACAAGCGAGTTTGCAAATTAATAAGGTGGATTTACAACCATATATAGACTCCAAGTCAGTCAAGAAATTGGAAATTAAGTCATGGATATTATATATTGATTGCTATGCAAGTCATATTAATTGAGTAGCGGTTTATTCAGACTGCTGCCACAGTATTACGTAGGAGTGTAGCATTTTCGGCAACAAAGCAAGGAAGTTTCAAGTTTCAATATCGAAATAGAGAATTAGAGATATGCAGGTAAGGGATGATGGTGATATCTATGACCCATTTAAATCCACCCACGTGTTAAACCAAGCCACCTCATTTATTTACATGCGTGAATCGATCAAGTTTGATATGAGATCTCACTTTGATATACGCATCGTACCAGAAAGTTTGAAGTACGAATGATATGGATGTATAATGAATTTCTTGACTGACTTGGATCCAACCAGCTGTTTGCTCAACTAGAACCAAAGATATTTTAGAAGACTCGATACATTTTAAACAAACCCTACCAAAATTATTAATATATATGTACATAGAGGCAATTTCCCATTATATTTATAACAAGAAACACGATATTAAAACCAATAATACCATAGACGTGACAACCAAACTATGACACACCCACTCAACCAATGACACCAACCCTGCCAAGATCCAAAACCCTCGCTCAAAAAGAAAGGACGATTAACTCGACCTAAAACATACAAAACAACAACAAAAACCTAAAACAGAAAAAACATACCAGACCTAGGCTTAAGAGAGCCCAACACACCTTATGGCTCAGACAAACTGCCGACATCTGAACGCACCATAAACCGCCGCCCTGCCACCAAACGTTGGTCGCCCTAGGAGCTCCACCATCCTCGTCACCATGTGAAAGCAGTGCACCCTCCCTCCAAGATCTGCAATAAAACGTAACAGAGAGGCTCAACCTAGCTAGATCATATCAATCAGACCAGACCTTTACCGTCACGTACGTCCTCACCGTCGCTCCAAAACACCTCCAAACACGCATTGTCATTTCTCCCGACGACTTGACCTCCATGCCGGAACAGTCTTCGCCGCGCCCAAGCCTGTCAACAACTCTTGATCTGCCCTCAACCTAACTCACTTCTTCCACCACCACCAACCTACACACCAAGACACCGAATGACCACCAGCAAATCCCATCTAATTTACCACATTTTCATTAGACATGGCGTCGTTGGGCAAAAGACAACAAAAATAGATCTAAAATACCCTAGATAATTTAAGACTCTTTGTATGTTTTACGGAGCGAAAGGGGACCGTTCAATAAGACTACCCTTTGCTCTAATTTAATCTATGATTTGTTAATTATCATATAGCGGTTAGCTAGTTCAATCTTCACCTTCAACCCAAAAAAAAAAAAATACACAAAAGAAAAAAATAATGATGCTTTAGGGTATATCATAGTAATTGCCAAGGTTTGAAAACACGCTAGGCACTCTCAAGGCGGAGGACATGCTTGGAGCGCCTAGAAGCTACCTAGGCGGGCTAGCAGGTCTTGTTTTAGAACATTTCATATAGTCAAAAAATCATTAGACGCTTCTAGGATGAATGGTTGGCTTGGAACGCCTAAGCGTCACTTAGCTAGGGCAGACTGGGGGGGCCTTGTTTTAGAACATTGGAAATTACATACTTAATTAGTTAATTCGTTATACTTATTATGTTACTTGGCTCTTATTCAATAAGCAGCAGCTGCTACGTATTTCAACCTGTATTCTTGATCTTTCTTTACAACAAGGGGATCGAACCCTTTAACAACCATTCTTAATTGTCGATCTTAGAACTAAAACCATTATCAATCATAGGAAAAATGTCGCTAATGGCGCGCAACATACAACTAAAACCTTCTTGAATTATATTACAAATAAGCTTGTTCTTTTTTTCTTTGATTTCTAGAACTTCATCTTCGACTTCTAGCTAGTCAGCTAGCTGGACACCTTGTATCAGCACTTCATTCGTCCCGGAGTACGTCATCAATATATAATACCTTCTTCTATCGATATCATAAATCGTTCTTGTTTGTGTCAAACGAGAATAAGATCGAATACGTTTGATACGCCGCGTACTCTTGTAAGCCTGCAACCCCATACAATCATACAAACCAGTTATTTGTAAAACATGTGTTTTAATCGATCTATATCCAGTTCGTGGCTCCCATCGTCTAGAATCCGCGCATAATCGAGGTCATGATAATATAAACATTCGTTATATCTTGGATCATCCTAATTTGTATCACATGAGAAGAATGGTATCATTTCAAAAACTAATGGAGGATAACAGCGTTTGGTGATCTGATGCTCCAACTTTATTAGACATGCAGCGATCACTAAACCCTAAAACGACACTACTCGAGACAAAAACCCTACATATATATAAACCCTAGATATATAATTGATTTCCATTATTGTGAAGATTGTCAAATATATGCCAACATCAATAGGACAAGAGCCTTATGTGATATGTAATTCTCACTTTTATTCCTTCAAGAATATAAATAATCGAATCAACTAAATTTAACGAACTGCGAGCTTTGTGCTAAATGATGCATTTCATAACGTGCTATAAGAAATTCTTCGTAGAAGAAGCTTCTTTCTGTTTTATTTCTTTAGGTCTTTCTTGTGCAAATTTCTAGTCAAGTTATTGTTTGGGGAGCTGCAACCCTGCAACAAGTTGGAACAAGACTTGTCTGTATAATCCAAATGTTCGTGGATATTGTATTAATCTTAATAGGGTTTGATAGCTAGCTTTGATTCAGATACACCACATTCAACCTGAATCATCATTGCTTTGTGGAATTCTTAGTTAATTTATAATAATTACGATCATCAACTTGGGAAATGCCGGTGGAAATGGTCTAAATAATGATGCAAAGAAGGCCAATGTCGATTATCAGGCAACTGATTTGGGAATTATTAACTAATAATTATCAAGACTAATCTCTCACTTTTCATCTTAAAAAAGCTCACGTATTAATCATCAATTTAGAGAAAAAGATTACCGCTTTACATTTGCACGACTAAAGTCTCGGGAGGTTTTCCAATAGCATTCGAGAAGGAGCTAGCACTCGTGCGGTGAATGTCACCCTAGCTTGCTAATAGTCCATTAGCTTAGAGCATTTTTAGCAGAGACTCTATTTTAACTTCTTAGCTATTTTAAAGAGCGTGTTTAACTTTTTTGGATGTTTAGGAGCTCTAGTATACTAGCCAAACTTGAGCTATTTTAACTTTTAGCTATTAGCTAGCAAGATAATTTAAATGAGACTAGCTATAATTTATTACACTCCTTTTAAGATATTTTAGGTGATATATAAATACATTTAAACCATTTAATCTTTATTTGAAGAATAATATTAATGTAATGCTAGCTAAAATAGAGAGCATTGATGCATACACATTTCTAAAGTGTCTAGCTAAAATAACATTTTAGCTAATTTGATGAAAATTTAACTTAAATATAGCTAGCATTGCTAAAGATGCTCTTATGAGGTTTTGCCAATGTATTTTAATTTTATAAAGGGTTGTGAAATTCACACATCACAAATTGAAATCCACACAACCTTTTTCCGTTTTTGGTAACACATTCACAAAAAGACAAAGTTTAAGCTACTAAAAGACAAAATTTAAGTTACGAAAAAAAGAAAAATGGTGTGTAAATTTCAATTTGGGCAAACCTGCTTAAAAGGCATCAAATCATCAATTGGTACCTAATTAAATTCTCAAAGTCATCATATTGGTGGCTAACCAAACCTGCTTTATCAACATTATGCTATTTGGAATGGAATTTATTATAAACTTGAGAACATTAATCAACATCAAATCTTATATAAAATTCCTAGCTAGATATATACCAACTCGATGATTTTGTAAGTTCATTTATATAAACTGATGAGTGATGACAAAAACTCAAATGTATCAAATATAAATTAAGAGTAAACATGCAGCAAGCTAGTATATACTATTTTTCCTATTCTAAAAGGTATATACGAGTACTTACACACACATATTCCTATTTCATTTCTCTTCTTTTGTATATATACTTCGGTAAAAACGTCATGCCTTACTTGTGTATATATATATTATTCATGATCGAGGACTGAACTATATCACTAAATATATGTTCAACATAATTCTCAAGAAAAAGAAGAAAAAAGAACTATATCTTCAACATATATCAAGCCACGCGACTATGAAGAAGAAACACATACAAGCTAGTTGAAATGTAAATGTTACTATTCCCTATAAGCACCGCCATCGCAAATAACGTAATACACAAGAAACTTATGTTCTCTGTTAACTTCCACCTAAGTTTTTACTGCAGCTATATATTTGCCTACTTATTCTTGGCCAATTGATTTACATTAAAATTTACCTCTCTTTACCTCTCTTACCCCAAAGTATGAATTTGTCGTATCAATTGTCAATCAAACGCGTTCAGAGTCAAATTTGTGGGTTCGTTTTATATGACTCCAAACTCTAAAGTCAATCCAAGCCAAGTTTCCCTCTCTCACAAGCAACGGCGTCGTTCTTCCATCTCCCTCTATATATAACCCCAAACCTCTCACATCTCCCACATTCAAACTCATAAACCCCAAATCTCTCAGGTCTAACCTCACTGCCAACCAAGTAACCTTCCATAACCATCAAATATTCTCTCATATGAGAAAGTGAGAGTCTGTAAACTAAATCACTCTGAACTAAACCGAAAATGCCGACCAAAGGAATGAGGAGCCTACTCTTTCACCACAAGGCCCCGTCTTTCTCCGTACATCCTTCACCCTCAAGATCCTCCATTTCCTTCCCCACTCCTCGCCGTTACCCTAGTGCCGGCCTTAGCTTCTCCGACGCAATGATCGAGGAGATCATTGGAAACGCCGCCGTTTTGGCGATCAAATGGGACCCGGAGGCCTCCGGATACGCCAACGTAACCTCCATGTTCTACGAGAGCAAGACCGAAGCTCACCTGTTCATAAAGTCCGTGAACGACCTCCAGAAGGTCATGCATTTCTTGGTCGCCGAGGATCCCACCTCCGAGAAGCTCGTCCACGGCCACAGCCTCATGCAGATCGCCATGAAGCGGTTACAGAAGGAGTTCTACCAGATTCTCTCCACGAACCGGGCTCATCTTGACCCAGAATCGGTCTCGACCCGGTCCAGGTCTTCCCGCGCCAATTCTGTCAGCACTTCGGACGACGAAATCGACGACGGAGCCGTGACAGACGAAGATTTACGTTTCGCCGGAGAATCCGTCTCCGAAGCTGAACAAGTCTCTTCCGTTGCCATGGCCGACCTGAAATCCATAGCCGAGTGCATGATCTCCTCCGGCTACGCCAAGGAGTGCGTTCACATTTACAAAATGATCAGAAAATCCATAATTGACGAAGGAATGTACAAGCTCGGAGTGGAGAGATTCGCCTCTTCTCGGATTCACAAGATTGACAAGGAGGTGCTCGATATCAGAATCAAGAACTGGCTGAATGCGGTGAAGGTGGCCATGACCTCGCTCTTCAACGGAGAGAAGATTCTATGCGATACCGTTTTCGCCGTCTCGAACTCAATCAGAGAGTCATGCTTCACACACATCGCCAGAGAAGCCGCAACTCTTCTCTTCGGATTTCCTCAAGCCCTCGTTGCAAAGAGCAAGAATTTCTCCTCGGAGGAGAATATATTCCGGCTGCTGGACATGTACACCGCTATATCGGAAAACTGGCCGGAAATAGACTCCATATTCTCTTTCGACTCCACAGCTACCGTCCGAACTCAAGCTCTCAACTCCCTGATCAAAATCGGTGAGACTGTTCGGTCAATGCTGTCTGATTTCGAAGCGTCAATTCAAAAAGAATCGTCAAAAACACCCGTCGCAGGCGGTGGAGTGCATCCTTTGACTCAGCGCGTGATGAATTACCTATCTATTCTCACCGATTACAGCAACGTGTTGGCTGACATTTTCGTTGACTGCCCTCCGCCGGCGAAGGGGCTGCTGCCGGAGTTCGACAGTCCTAATTCTGAAGAGTCATCAGCGCCGCCGATCTGCCACATTATGGCTTGGATTGTCCTCATTCTAATATGCAAGCTTGACGGCAAAGCCAAGAATTACAAAGACGTTTCGGTCTCTTATCTGTTCCTAACCAATAATCTCCAATACGTAATCTCGAAAGTCCGGTCTTCAAATCTGCAGTACCTTCTCGGCGAGCAGTGGATAACTAAGTATGAGGGGAAGGTGAGACAGTTCGCCGTGAGCTACGAGCAGTTGGCCTGGGGGAAGGTGTTCTCCACGTTACCGGAAAATCTAACAGCGGAGGTTTCCCCTGACGAAGCGAGGTTGGTTTTCCGGAACTTCAACTTCAGCTTGGAGGAAGCTTTCCGGAAACAGAAGACCAGTGTTGTACCGGACGAGAAACTCCGGGAAGAAATCAAAGCGTTGCTGATAAAGACGCTGGTTTCGGTTTACAAGGAGTTTCATGATACGCATAGGGTTTCTGTCGGGAGTGCGAGAAATCTGGCCTTGAATGTCAGATTAACCCCTGAAGATGTTGAAGCTTACTTATCGGACTTATTTTCCGGGACGACGGAACCTGTTACTTCTTCGTCTCGTCGGCGCTCTCACTGATTAACTGCATTTTCTGGCGAGGTTGATCGCCGGGTTCATTTTCCCGATTTAACACGGTGGTGTATATATGTTGTGTGTAGAACATTTTGAATAAGTTTACTATGTAACGACTTTTTGAAACATATGTTTGTGTACATTAAAAATTGTGCTGCTCCCAGAGTCCCTGTGTTCATATTCATATTCTCTTCCTTTCATATTGTTTTCATAACAATCATACGACATGGATTGTGCTTCATCATTTCTAAGCATGAACACGAATGTTTCGACCTGTTCATACTGAGGAGTACTATGAATTGACATCTACTTGTTCTTTTCGATCATAATTAAAGTTGCATATCGAATTGCAAATTAATAATAGTCTTTTAAGCAAAGTGAATAGTCCAAATTGAAATACATATGCCGGATAGAGACCATTTCTAACAATAGCTAGCAACATTTGGATGAGCAAGTCAGCAAGATATAGGATTATACGCGGTTAAAAATTATTGTTTACCAATTCTGCAGGTTATGTTCAAGTTGGTTGTGATTCAGATTTGATGGTGACCATTAAAAGGTTTGGTGCCCTCACTTTCATGAGGCTTTACCGTTGGAAGAAAGGGGAGGATGCGTCACTTTGAAAGGGAAACGTAACACCTTTGTCAAAGGAAAGGCAGAGGCTTGTTTAGATTGCCTTGTGTTTCTCTTACTGTTTTTTCTTCTCTGGAGAAAAGTTCATGGTTCTTTGGTGGATGATAGATTTTGTTGAAACCTCAATAATTATGTTAACCAATAATTAAGTAGCACCAAAAACTGAAACTACTCCAAATATTAGGCCTGTTTCAATGACAGAACGCCAGAATCATGTGAAGAAGATGATTAATTCTTCATAACTATGGTTTGGTTGTCATCACTCTCACCCTTTGGCGTTCTGAAGTTTGAAAAAAACATGACATTCTGGAGTTGAAAAATCTTAGAACTATAAATGCCAAGTCAACTATTATTTGTTTTGGAAAACAAATACCAAGTCAACTTAGAACTGCTGCTCATATAGTAAAAGTAAAACAGAAGTTTCTAGTCATCATTTGCAAATACAACCTGATAGTTCCAGAACTATATGTACAGTTTTATTTTTTATTTTTATTTTTTTTTGTCAACAAAAGTATATATAAAATCTTATACAGCCCCATACATTTCCCAATACGATAAGAACTTCACATGCCTCAATTGACATTGTTGTAGTCATTGCATCACTATTTCCTTGAATTCAGACAAATTTCCAAGATTATGTGATCCAATCTTTGACGAACACCAGATCCATAAATGCATGTTAATACTATTTTACTGTCTCAAAAAATTGCTCATGGCTTAGTTTACTAATACTGTTACACACCAGTCACCAGCAAATATTCATCTTTGTTATTGAGAAGAACAGCAAACACACAGGCAATCCTTCAGGTATACTGGTATAGAACTATAAGACTATATAGAAAAATGAGAGAAGACTGAGAACTGAAGATTAAGTAAAATGTAGGTATTAAGTTTATGGCATGTCAGTTTCGTTCAGGATCAGGCTACGATGCAACACTTGCCTGATCAGCTGGTCGAGGAATGGACTGCCATCCGGTGCAATGTTGGAGAACATGTTTCAGATCATCGACTGGAGGTCCTACTGTCCATGTCTGGTAGTGCTTGCTAGGATGAAACGTGCAATCTTCACCACCCTCGGTGGATGATCCTGCTTTAGTTCCAGTTATGAATAAGTCCCCTTCCGACTTAATGAAGCCGGTTGTTGCTGCCTCCTTGTCCGCTGCCTACAGAAGGGCCATGACAGTCAACAATTCATTCTTGTAATGGCAAAATACATTTCAATAGTCATATATGCTGGATGAACTAATGTAGTTTCAGTTGCACATAGCGATTTAACAACAATATTTTAACTGTAGTAGAATACCAGAATTAAAAAAAAAAAAGTACTGTTCAGTTTCAAACAACCCAACCATTCAGGACCTATCTCATAAACAAAAGCAGGTTCAGAGAATTTGATCAAGGAATTACTTAAGGGCTTATGCACCAATAACCACTTAGACCAAGTTTCCTCCCTTATTACATATAGACTTTATCACCAATTGAATCACTGTTTGAGACCCAAGATTCTATTTTATCATCAATCCAATCACCGTTCACGTTTTTTCTTTTTCTTTAACCATATACTGATATACCTATTCAGCTATTCTCATTTACTTGTTAAGCATGATCATATGATTCCTGTCCTAATTTCTTCTCAAAACAAAAAAAAAAAATAGATCCTATCCTAATTAACGTGTCCAACGTCCACTAAACCAAGAAAATATCCAATTTGAGGTCAGCATGTGTTGTTTCCACAAATATGAAAAAATTATTTTAACAATGTTGGAAATTAGTGTTTCCACAAACATTCAGGACCTATCTCATAAACAAAAGCAGGTTCAGAGAATTTGATCTAGGGATTACTTAAGGGCTTATGCACCAATAATCATTTAGACCAAGTTTCCTCCCTAATACTGTAATACATATAGACTTTTCTCATATCATATGTGGCCTTGACAGAAACCTTAGCCCGTTAACCATATACCTATTCTCATTTACTTGTTAAGCATCATCCTATCCTAACTTCTTCTCAAAAAAAAACGAAAAAGATCCTATCCTAATTTAACATGTCCAACATCCACTTAACCAAGAAAATTTCCAATTTGAGGTCAGCCTGTATTGTTTCCACAAATTAAAAAAAAATTATTTTAACCTGTTGGAAATTAGTGTTTCCAATGGTTATGAGCTAGGGTAGATTTGGAAATGCCTCTAGAAGTGATTTTATATGAGGATAAACACTTCTAGCCTTGCAACATCAGAAGAGATGACTTACAGAATTATATCCAAATCATGGAGTGCGACGATCAGAAAGGGTTCAAAAAAAGTCAAGCTCCTATAACAAGTGCCCCCCATGTACAAGGTAATATACAACTCATTTGCAGATTAGTTCCAGAACTTTTTCTAAATCTAGATACTACATAAAACTGCAGAATCTACACATGAAAATAAGAACAAAAAATACAACTGCAGAATTATACAAGTCACAGCCACCTTAAAGACATGTAGTTGGTAATAAAAAGGGGCATACCTTCTCTGTAAGGTATTTAAAGGCTATTTTCTTCTGTCCTGCTTCATATATATTGCATTGAGAGTATATCTGGAGTGAAAACAAAATAAATAACAGGTTACCACCGTATGATTACATCTTTAGATAACTTTAAACAGATAATAGCTAATATCAAATATGCATTGGTAATAGCATTCTGACCTGTGATTCTACACTGGCACAAACAGCATATATGCCCCAGTTTCGAGTGTAATTGTTGTATAGATGTACTTTGGCGAATCTAACTCGAGGATGCCGCTGTCGGGTCCCATCAAAGAAACAGTGGTGAATTGTAACTCGGATGCATCTGTCATCAACATGAGAGGGGTCTGCTCCAATTAGCATTGTCTTATCATGCTCCGAGAAATGACACCTGCACAATGGTTAAAGACAAGACATCAAATTCCACAAGACTAAAAACGGTAAATACCCAACATTGTGATTCACCTCACCTTGAAATTGTAATATCCGTGCTGCATCTGGTGATATCTATAAGTCCGTCTTCATAATCTCGGAGGCTGCACCGGTCTATCCATATGTGCTTAGAGTTTGGTTTTATCTGAATGCCATCAACATCTGGTCCTCTACCACCTTCAAACTCTAAATTGCATATGATCACATGCTCACACTCCTTCAGTCTCAACCCCTTCCCCGTAAACTTAATCCTCTGACCCCGGCCATCAATTGTCTTATGCGACGACACATTCAAGTAAGACGAGAGATTGATAGTGCCCGAAATATCAAACACAATCCAAAGTGGCTCTTTCTTTCGACAGGCTTCCCTAAGTGACCCTGGACCATCATCTACAATCACAACCAACACAAACACATATATGTAAGCTTCCAAGACAAAGATTCTGACTTTGGATTTGGCATGCCAAATAAACATCAAAACTAAAGATACCAAGTTCAATGGTCAAGTATACCTCAACAAATTTGGCATAAGAAACTAATCCCAAGTAATAGAAAGAGTTGCAATTTGCAACAAAGCCTTTCACTCTTTGAGTTACCAAAACCCAAAACAAGTACATTTTACAAAGTAATGTGCAGGAATTGAAACTGGGTGTTAAATAAAACACATTTAGATTACCTGCTAGAGTGGTGACGTGGTAAAGAGGACCATGGAGGCCGCCAATGGCTAAGCGGCCAAAGCCTTCAGCTTGGGCAGCGAGGGCGCGAAGGGAGGAGTCAACATGAGAGTAAGGCAAGGACACAGCCATGATGGGCTTACTTGAGCTGGGGTTATGAGCTTCGGGATGATCGGAGGACTGATATTTAAAGGGTGGGGTGGCCGTTACGGGGTGCTTCGCGCCGTTACGGTGTTTGCGGTGGCCGTGGGAGTTGCCCATTTATGGCAATTAAAAACAGAAAAACGTCGCCTTCTGGAGAGAGAGAGGGAGTGGAAACTGATTGTGATCATTGTTGTAGAGGAAAGATGGTGTGTCATAGTTTGAGTGGATCGATTTTGCCGACATTATCTTTGTTCTTTGCGTCGGTTTTGATCTTTTGAATAAAGGTCGAGTTAAGGGATGAGAGATTCAGAGTGAAAAAACGGACCTGCATTTACTGGATGTGGTAAAACCTACAGAAATTTGACTTCTTATATTTTTGGCATAATTGCCGATTTGTTACTTTGCTTTTATCTTAGTGTCAATTGGCTACCATAGTTTTTATTTCAGCTAATTTGTTACCCTAGCTTTTCTAAATTAGCCAATTTGCTATCCTAGGTTTTATTTCAGCCAATTTGCTACTTTAGAGTTTCAAGATTAACCAATGGGTACGTCTATTGCTACCCCACAAATTACTTTGCTTACCCCACACGTTGTTGATTTATTGAATGACTAATATACCCTAATGTAAAAATTACAGCAATGGACAATAAGTTGTTACAAATTACAATTTTTTTTTTTAGATAATTAAACACTTACTTCATAAACCTTAACCCATAATTTATCATATTCGATCTTTCTATGAAGTATGAAGAAGATAGTAGCATTCAACTGAAGATAAAGTGAACTGTTTGTATTTTTTTTTTTTTTATGTTTCGTCTATCGATTTACTCATTATTTCTCATATCGATTTTGTATGTAAATTTCCATGTATAGTCGCTCACTTATATATATTCGATTTGTTTTTTTTCATCGATGTCAGAACTTTTTCCAAGTAGAGTTTACAAACATTGTGCATCTTGATATCGACAGATACCAATGATTTGTTAAGTTTGAGAGTTTTTTTTCTTGTTCTTTAATTGAGATTTATACTTTAATGTAATTTTTATTAATTGTTCAGTTTGTGATTCCACTTACCAAAATAATATTAATCTTATGGTTTTCTTCAATTTTATTTTGTTTTTGGAGTTCAGTAGCTATCGGAAGATGCTGATATTGTGTGTATTGCAAATCGGTGAATAAAGTAAATTAAAAATTAAAAATTATATAGACGAGGTGAGAAGAGATCGAATATAGGGTGAACAAAACAAATCTGAAATTGAAATAAATATATGTAGGGTGAAAAAAAGAATTTAGGGTGAACAAAGCAAAAATGGGAAAATAGTATTTTAGGTATTGTAAATGGGTGAAAAAAGTAGACTTCTAATTAAAAATATATAAGTGGGGTGTGAAGAGAACATATAGTGAATAAAGTGGTTTGTAGGGTGGCAATAGACGCACCCTTAACCAATTTACTTATCGAAATTTCAATATCGACCAACTTTAAGTTTCGATTTTCAGAATTAATTCATATTTGGATGAAGAAATGAATAAATTAAAAGAATTAAATTTAGTTTACCCCATTGTGGTTTGGGGATGACTTCATGTAAGTCCCTACACTTTTAATTTTATCAATTTACCCCCTGAACTCTTCAATTTTTGTCTACCGTGCCCAAATTCTCATATTCCGTTTGAATTGACCGTTAATTCTAGATACGGACCTCACAGTTAAGGTTAAAATTATCAGCAGTTAACGTCTGATTTGGACAGAAGATAGGACATTAGTCACGGTTGAGGAAAAGTCAAAAGTTTGAGGGGTGAACTGATGAAATTGAAAGTATAGGAATTAACATGAAGTTACTCCCAAACCTCATGAGGGTAAACTGAATTTAATTCAAATTAAAATGACAAAATTGACTAATTTTGAAAATGTAAGGTAGCAAATCGGCAGAAATAATACCTAGGGTAGCAAATTGGCTAATTATAAAAACCTAGGGTAGCAACTTGGCTGAAATAAAAGCTAGGGTAACAACTTGACACTAAAGTGAAAGATAGGGTAGCAATTTAGTTAAAAAGCCTATATTTTTTACAGGATAAAATAACTCAAATGTTACGACTAGTATATTATGAGTAAAACACTATTGCACCAGACCAAATGGTACTGCACATTTCTAGTTTTTCTTAATTGATATTTGGTGAAAGTAATTTCTTTAGATGGTGCTATTCACACTCCTTATATTCTATTCACACCTCATCTATAATTTACAAACTATTTCGTTGAATTTTCTTCATGATCGGTTCTCACTATAAATGAGGTGTGTGAATAGAGACAAAAAATGTGTGTGAATAACACCACAACTTTTCTAAATTGATAATCGATATCACACGTGTATGAGTGAATTAAACGGGAGTTTTCGGTAAAACGGTGTGTATCTACACATATTATGTGGATGAGTAAGATTAGATGACACTAATATAGGTACATGGAGGTCCTCGCACATGAATAGTTTTGAATTGTTAAATAGCACCTTGTACTTGCCCTACCGTGTAAACAGTAAGAATGTTTAGTGAATGAAACAAAAACATAAATTTTCTTTGTCACCCACTTTTAAAAATAATTCTTACTTATTCTAGAATTAAATTCAGTTTACCCCACTATGGTTTAGAAGTGAATTCATGTTAGTCCTTAAACTTTCAATTTCATCAGATTACCCCCCGAGCTCTTGTTTTTCTGTCTGCCGTCTCCTATCACTCATGCTCCGTCCAATTGGGACGTTGAAATTTGATAACTTGTGATGACGTTTTGGGGGTTGAGAAGCTAAATTACCAAAAAAATAAGAGCTCGGGGGGTAATCTGATGAAATTGAAAGTTTAGGGACTAACATGAATTCACCTCTAAACCATAATGAGGTAAACTGAATTTATTTTTTTATTCTACTAAAAAAACAATTTTTTACTTTATATGTTATTTCTAGGGCATATAACACAATCGAAAAGATCATATTCACACTTCTTTTCCTCCATGCGCTCCGTAATACCAGAGTCTCCTAGGGGTTCGAAAGTTGTTTCATCCCCTCCGTCCGACAACGCGTCCGATGACGCTGTCATCGGACGGGAGTTAAGGGTGACTAGATGGTGGTTGCTCCGTCTCCTGAGCTAAGAATGTTTCTAACTTGAGCGTTAGAGGGTTATCTGCAGGTACCCTTGGGGTTTAGGAACATGGAATTGTTTAACCAAGCTTTATTAGCTAAACAATGCTGGCGCATCCTTCACAATCCTAAACGCCAGCATTGTTTAGCCAATAAAGCTTGGTTAAACAATTCCATGTTCAAAATTGACGCAATGTGACATTGTCCCCTATGCTGAGACACCGAATGATGTGTTAATCGGTTTTGCTGATGCTGGGTATTTGTAAGACCCACACAAAGGACGTTCCCAAACTGGGTATGTGTTTACCATGGGAATTACGGCGATTTCTTGGAGATTTACCAAGCAAATCCTTGTTACTACTTCCTCGAATCATTCAGAGATTATTGCACTACATGAAACAGTCAAAGAATGTGTTTGACTACGCTATGTAATAACTCATATTCGAGAGTCTAGTGGATTGACATCTACCACTGAAGCACCAACTTGCATCTATGAAGACAATGCGGCATGCATTGAACAAATGAAGTTGGGATTCATCAAGGGTGATAATACTAAACATATCTCGCTTAAGTTCTTCTACAATCAGCAACAACAACAGCTTTTGAATATCCAGGTGAACCAAGTGAGTTCTGAAGATAATTTAACAGATTTGTTTACCAAATCTCTACCCAAATCTACTCTTGAGAAACATGTGCGAAGTATTGGTATGCGTCGCTTATCTGAACTCCATGATTGATTGATTATCAGGGGGAGTTGATTATGTAGACATCAGGGGGAGTCTACGACACATGTTTTACATTTCAAGTTGTAGTTGGCGCGTTGTGCTCTTTTTCCCTTCGATCAAGTCTTTTGTTTTTACCCAAAAGGTTTTTTGTTTTACTTGGCAAGGTTTTTACCGAGGCAACATTCATGCGCCATGTGATTCTAGTACGCGACACAAGGAGGAGTGTCGAAGGAATTTACATTGCTATCCTTAATGATGTGTCTTGACCGAATCTTTTCCTTATTAGACTAGAATATCTGTTAGATATCAAACCCTGATTTACATGGATTCTCTATGTAATGACTATATAAAGGCCATGATATCAATGAGATGAGTAGACCTTTATTCTCGTATTCACATACTTTTCATCATATGTGTGTATATATATATATATTAATTCACTTGCTCTTCAATTTATGTATATATATTTATATATTATATTATATATACAATTATGAATTAAATTCAGTTTACCCCATTATGGTTTAGATGTGAATTCATGTTAATCCCTAAATTTTCAATTTCATCAGATTACCCCCCGAGCTCTTGTTTTTCTGATAATTTAGCTTCTCAACCCCCAAAACGTCATCAAATTTTAACGTCCCAATTGGACAATTGAACGGAGCATGAGTAATAGGAGACAGCAGACAGAAAAATAAGAGCTCGGGGGGTAATCTGATGAAATTGAAAGTTTAGGGACTAATATGAATTCACCTCTAAACCACAGTGGGGTAAACTGAATTTAATTCTTATACATAATTAAGAAAAATATAAATAAGGAGTAGATGTTTTTACATATGAGGGTTATGTTTATTTTTAGATTACAATATTAATAGGTTCGATACCAATATGTTTTGTATAAAAATTTAGTTTATGATACAAATGACACAAAATTTTTCTTCGCATAGGACCTTCAATCTCTCAGAACCGGCCCTGCCCTCGACGGTCAAAATAAGCATCTCAATGCTTCGAGGTTGGCTCTCGCTTCAGTCGGTATGTAAATATTGACAAACTTCTCAACATAATTTTTCCTTAGCAACATTCACCGGAGAGAAGAGCAGTGATAGTATAGCTAGTTGGGTGTCTGACTATCTGCTGACTGGCATATGTGCAAAACAGAAAGATTATTATTATTATTTTTTTTGAGAACAACAGAAAGATTGGATCATCATTTTCTCGGATTAGAAAATCGACCAGTAAGCGTGGAATGCACGCGCGCGCTTTGGAGGGAAAATGTCAGTTAGGCTGACGTGGGCAAACCTGGTCTGGTGGTTCGCGGGTTCAACCCTGCCCGGTGGCGCCTCGTGGTTTCGGAAAATAGCAGGGCGCGGCTGGCATCAACTCCCAGACCTCTCACTCAAACCAACAAAAACAAAGAAAAAAAAAAATTACCAACCTCAATTTTTTTAATTTTATTTTCAAAATAATAACCTCGCAAATAAATTTTCCGGTCGTTGGCCTCCCGCCCACCCCCTTCCTCTACCCTCAGCTCCGAACAAATTCAATTCCCACATTTCACCTTATGAACAAGTAATTTAGGGATCGAATTTTCGAAAATGCTGAATGTCCGTTTGTCATCCGGACATGCAGGTACACACAATTTTTCTCTCTCTAGATTGATCCGCAGCAAATGCATGCAAAATGTCACATTATCGTCTCGATAAATATTAACTTTGATGATTGCATTGTGTAAATGGATGATGATGATCAGGTGATTGGGACCTGGAGAAGGGGCTGCTGGAGCCATCAACGCCGGGAGCTCGATCGGAGCCGCCGATGTCACCCCACGCATCGAGGGCGCTGCTTCTGTCAAATTCCAGCAAGTCTCTATTGGTTTCGAATTCCAGCAAGTCTCTAATGGTTTCAAATTCTAGCAAGTCTCTTATGGTTTCGAATTCCGGCAAGTCTTTGGGCATCTCCAATTCCGGTAAGTCTTTGGGCATGTCAAATTCCGTCAAGCGGATGGATCAGGCGGGGAAGAAGAAGTACGTGCGGCAAGTCACCGGCCGCTTCAACGACACCGAGCTCCACCTGGAGGCGAAGCGGGGTGACGTGGCCGCCGTGCAGCATATCATCGGCGAAATTGATGCGCAGATGATGGGGACGCTGAGTGGGGCTGAGTTTGATGCGGAGGTGGCTGAGATTAGGTCGGCGGTTGTTAATGAGGTCAATGAGTTGGGAGAGACGCCGCTTTTCGCCGCCGCCGAGAAGGGGCACCTTGGTGTGGTAAAGGAGCTCTTGCCTTTTACCACCACGGAGGGGATTTACATGAAGAACAGGATCGGCTATGATCCATTGCATATTGCTGCTAGTCAAGGCCACCAAGGTAACCATAGACCTCAGTTCTCTTTTATATCACAGACTTGTAATGCTTATTGTTTACTTGCTATTGTTGTCCTTACATGTTACACTGTAGATGAGTTTCCTATATATACACATCATTTCTTGATTAATTGTATGATCTTATTCACACTAGACTTGGATTGTTGTTGTGTGGCCTTGACAATCATGGCTGGACTGGTTATGAATTCATGGAGTGTAGGTTTTTGGCTTGTTTGAAACCATGTCTTTTCAATCACTACTCGCTACTTGCTTTTGTTTCTGGTGTTAAGTTTCTAGCAGGAGCAGCTTTGTTTGTGATCTGATTGTAAATATAATAATATATACATACTAGCTACCTTTGTGCAGCAATTGTACAGGTTCTGTTAGACCATGAACCAGGACTTAGCAAAACACTAGGCCCATCGAATGCAACAGCTCTTGTGTCCGCAGCTACAAGAGGGCATATAGAAGTGATTAAGGTGTTATTGTCTCATGATCCTAGCTTGCTAGAAATTTCTAAATCCAATGGGAAGAATGCATTGCATTTTGCGGCACGGCAGGGACATGTTGATATTGTGAATGCTTTGCTTGACAAGGATCCACAACTAGTAAACAGAGTTGACAAGAAAGGACAGACTGCTTTGCATATGGCCGTAAAAGGTCATAGCTGGGAGGTGGTGAAGTTGCTCCTTAAAGCAGATTCAGCTCTTGTCATGCACCCAGACAAGTATGGCAATTTAGCATTACATGTGGCCACAAGGAAGAAGCGAACAGAGGTATGTAATTCCATTTCTGGATCTTCACAATGTTTTTAGTTTTTTTTTGCATTCTTGTTAAAAAGGGCTCGTTCGCTATTCAGTTTGTATTCTTAAACCTCCACGCCATATGTTGATCAGTTGATGTGGTGTGAGATTTTGTGTGGCAAGTTTTTGTATTGTGTTTTGACCAAATTAAAAAAAAAAGTTCTTGCATTGTTCACTAACTGGTATCAGACTAGGTGAATATCTATAGCAATTTATATCTCATTACGCTTGCAGATAGTGAATGAGCTGTTAGCCCATCCCCGCACAGATGTGAATGCTCTAACAAGAGAACAAAAAACTTCCCTTGATATAGCTGAAGCACTTCCTTTCTCTGAAGAATCCACAGCGATTAAGGAAAGCTTAACTCAGGCTGGTGGTCTCCGAGCCCAAGAACTTAACCAGCCAAGGGATGAGCTTAGAAACACTGTGTCAGCTATAAAAAAGGATGTCCGCACTCAGCTTGAACAAGCCCGCAAAACCAGTAAGAGTGTTAATGGAATTGCCAATGAGCTCCGTAAGCTACAAAGGGAAGGAATCAACATTGCAACTAACTCGGTCACAGTGGTTGCGTCACTCATCGCAACATTAGCATTTGCAGCCATATTTACTGTCCCCGGTGGTGATTTAGATAGTGGGTTGGCTGTGACGGTTGGAACTGCACCGTTCAAGATGTTTTATTTCTTCAATGCCATTTCACTCTTCGTAGCATTGTCTGTTGTCGTGGTACAGATCACCCTTGTTCGGGGTGAGACGAAGACTGAGAGGAGGGTTATTCAAGTGATTAACAAGGCAATGTGGTTGGCCTCTATGACCACTACAATAGCATTTATATCTGCATCATATATAGTGGTTGGTCGACATAATCGGTGGGCTGCAGTCCTCGTCACAGTTATAGGAGGGTGTATAATTTCAGCCGTTCTTGGTGTCATGACATATCTTGTGATGAAGTCCAAAAAAATTCGTAAAGTGAGAAAGAGAGAGAAGCTTCTTACAAGGACTGGATCCTCCTTGTACACAGAGGACTCTGGCTCAGAAGTGAATCGTGTTTACGCCCTTTAATGGAAGTGTGCTTCAGAACTAACCTGTGGTTCAATGTCTGACTTTTATACATGAAACAAAACAAAAATGGGAGCAGTTGGGTCATTTGAGGTTCTTATATCGATCTATAGTAACAAATGAGTACCATTGTAATACTAACAGCATCAATGGCTAGATGTTTCGAAAGGAATTCGTGGATGCTTCAAGGGTTTTATAATTTTGGAGCGAAACTGATGGCGATTTCACATCTTTGAAGGGAGCAAGCGTGAAATATCATCTGTATATTGTATGGTATATGCACGGTACCAGACTTGATTTGTAACCTATACAGGTTTCATTGCTGGTGATATCTATACAAATTTGACAATAGATAGTGGCTTGTTGGTTAGTTAGTTAATCACAATTTTGATGTGCTTCCATACTGTATTTTGTGTATACAATATGGTACATAGTCAAAGAATATACGATGGTGGACTACACTCCACTTTGCATTACACTGACTTTGCTCCATGCATCTCACTGGTACAGTTTTCCAGTTCCATCTACTATTCCCTGGTATTCTTTAAATCCCAAAGATGTTATATTATACTGTTAGTGATTGTCACCTCTGTAAACTTTCCTTCTGGGTTAAAAAAAAAAATACTCCACGGTGTGATCAAGCAGCTCAGGTGAATAGCTGGTTATTTTTCTCTCTGTCTATATATATTCATGCCAAGTTTGCATTACTCTTTAACATTTCTAACTTTTGTATATTCAGTAGAAACAAAGGGAAAGATTGTCTGGCCTGGACAATGTTCAAGAGGCCTCAGGCTCTTAAGATATATATGAATGCTCAAATGTGGATTAAATTTTAGTAGGAGCTATAGTTAGATCCATTCACAGTTATGATTTCATAGTACTTTCTCCTCAGTGAAACTGACCTTATTGGGATGCCTGCACATTGCTAATTTCTCACCTTTCTGATCTATCAGGACAAATCATGATCGACTGCTTTGGTGCAGCAAATCTGGTGGATGGTGATCGAGTAGCCTAAGTGGCATATTTGCACATATGCATTATGGACGCACTACTGCATAAACACCTTCCACTTATATATTGGCAGAAAATGGAATTCAAGGTTAGACTTATCTAATGCTTTTCAAAAATGCATAAGTGGACTTTGTTATAGTTCTTCCAGTAATGAGCAGAAATTATTTGATTGAGTTTCTCGAGTTGCACATGTTTTCTGTGGGATCTAAGCTACCAACACAACAATGCAGCTGTTAATGTCCATTAACCTACTTCATGGAACACATAAACCATCATATTTTCGAGTCATTTTCATCTGATTAAGATTGTGTTGGGTATGCTGATAGCAAGAGAATATTGGGTGCTACCTTGCTAGCTGCAATGTTCTTTCTGCTCAAAATAATTGTGCTTAATTTTCTCAGAAGTCAATTATGGGTCCTTTGATCTGCTACCAGAAGGCCTGGGTGCTTCACATGGTGTGGTCTATAGGAGATCCATCCGTGTGCTCCCTATAACAATTAACAAGTGAGCCACCTGATCCTCTTGGAAATGATTATCCATTTCAAAAATGTTGAGTGGTTATTTTCCAAGTTTAGATTTTCACCTATTTGTGCTTGAGAAGACAACTGTATTTATCCTGAAGTGCTTTAAGCACAGCTCTATACAGCGGTAGACTAGCTCAAGTTCGATCTCGAGCTAGTTTAAAATGCATTCATACATTAATGTACCGTAGATTTTTCTGTCACACTTGTACATGCTTTATTGCGACAAATAATAATGTAGGATATTTGTTCTCCTGTGCAGATTTTTAAGTCTCTTGTATTAGATGGTCGGATAAAGAAGCAGCACAAGGGCCGCCTAGCATCTTCATTCTTGACCGATCAAAGTGAGAAAGAAGGCGTGTGATACTGTTTGAGGATGATGCTATCGTTTTTGTCACAATATATGACTTGAGAGTTGAGAGTACTAGAGGCTAAAAGCCAACGTGTGGTAGTTTGGCTTTCTGGGAACCCAAGTGGCCGTATGCTTCCTTCTTGATCTTTCACTATATACAATCCTAATCTGCCGTCTTGACCTATCTCATGCCTGAGTCAATGCTTCATTTTTATAATTCTAATCAACCCACAATTTGTCTTCATACTAATATCATTATTGATACTAGGCCACAATTAGTGCATCGCCGGATAATCCAATTTTAGCTTTCCTTATTATTTCGTTGATTTTATATGAGAGAGAGAGAGAGAGAGAGAGAGAGAGAGAGAGAGAGAGAGAGAGAGAGAGAGAGAGAGAGAGAGAGAGAGAGAGAGAGAGAGTAGAGTAGAGAGAGAGAG
>NC_020496.1:9733415-9754278 GCF_000184155.1 Fragaria vesca subsp. vesca
GAGAGAGAGAGAGTTTAGAGTTTGGACATTGTAGACGAGAAATACTAGTCCGTTCTTCTAATAATACTTACGTTTTGTTAAGGTAAAATAAATGTCAAAAGTCAAGAGTCATCATAAATTTCCTGTTTATTACATTATACGGGAACCCATCATACATTATATCATGTGTAAGAGTTGACACGTCTCTTTATCACACCGAAGTATGCTACAGACCTACAGTATGAAGCAAATTTACTGACCATTTTTTATTCCTCAATGTCAAATCACCTAGATTAGTGATACATCCCCATTTTATTATCAAAGATACGATCAAACAACAATTTGAAAATGATGGACATTGAGATGGGTAAGTAAAAAGTGATCAACAAATTTGTATCTGTATGTATGTAAGTAATGTTGAATTTGGACATGTCTTGTCATCTGTGAAATACAATTATGTGATTATCTCGCTCATTATTGGACGAATCTGCGATTTTAACACGAAATAACTATGGAGGACGTTGTTATATCACTTATTTGTATCTATTGGTAAGGCAAAGTTAGTAAAGTCACTCTATTTGGTCTGCACGGAAGAACTACTCTGGTGCATTATTTCCACATTGTGATGCTGACGCGGCGAGATATGAGGACCCATTGTCCAAAACTTGTGAAGAGCTGAATTTGAGGAGGAGGATAGAAGCGAGTGAAATCATTATTGCAAGGAAGCTGGTTTGTTATACAGAGAGCGCAGTAAACCGACCTCTCCATGTTCTTCTTCTAGTGCCCTGTCAACATCGTCTTTTGCAAAGTGTCTTCCACTGGTTCACTGAACTTCAAGTTTTGGGCTTTACCCTTTTTCACATTCTGTTTCATTCTAGTTTCTCTCTGTTTTTTCAAGTGATTGGGTTGTTCATCTCAGTTTCTGAGTTGGGGACAACCAAGAAGCTCCATCTTTTCTGAACGCACAAGCACAAGATCAGTAAGTAGTTCATGCCATGTTGCAAATTCGTTTTCTTATTTGTTAAACAGTAGTGGTTTTGTAGTTTTGTTCTTAGTGGGCAACTATGGTTTTATTGGATGGCTGCACATGCTTGAGTTTCAAACAGTAAACGCGGTTTCAACTTTGTATAGCCTCACACCACTTTTGTTGTTTTCTCTTTGCATTCTTGTAATGAGTAGCAACACTGATTGAAGATGAATATAACAATGCTGATTACATATATTACGAGAGACAAGGAGAGAGGGTAATAGACAGTTTTAGCTTGTATTTTAATACTGGAAATTGTTTTGTTTGGGTGCATAAGATGTCAGGGTGTGTGTAATGGGAATCAAGGAATCAAACCTCCAGATTTCCCACGTGCAAATTCATGGAATCATCTGAATAATCTTATCCTCATCATTCACAGATTGATTTTCTGGTGGTGCTCTTTGCTTGACTTTGATTGAGGCCTTCATATTGAAAAGGGGAAGTCTTATTTGAATTTTAGGGAGGAATTTGGATTGGAGCTCTTTGGGAGTTTTCTCTGAACTATGGAAGCACCTGTGAGGCAGCAAAGCTTCTGTGAGAAGAAGATGACGAAGCAGTTGACAGGGAAGCGGGAAGATGCACCCTTGCATTTGGCAGCAAGAACAGGAAATTTGGGATTGGTGTTAGAGATCATCTCAAATTGTGGGGAGGCAGAGTTGGATGAAGTGTTGATGAAGCAGAATCACTCGGGTGAAATCGCCTTGTATGTGGCGGCTGAGTGTGGCTATGTTGATGTGGTGAAGGAAATGATGAAGTACTGTGATGCTGGTTTAGCTAGTATCAAAGCTAGAAATGGGTTTGATGCATTTCACATTGCTTCCAAGCAAGGCCACTTAGGTAAGTCTATATGGATGTTTCAGGGTTTTGTTACCTTTTATCTATGATATGATTGTTGCCTTGTTGCAATAGTATGTAAACTTGTTTCTTATCTTAACATGATGTTAAAGCTATTCTGGTGAATGCATAAAGTTCATTACCTCATCTTTTCATATGTAATTTATGTAGAAATCTGATTAAATTTGGTAAACCATATGATTGAAATTGGAAATGATCAAATAGCATGTTATATGTGGGGAAAATCTTATTGATAGTCATTGTTTTGTTGCTGTATTTCAGAGGTATTGAAGGTACTCATGGAGGCAATACCAGAACTTTCGATGACGGTTGATCAAACAAACACCACAGCACTGCACACTGCAGCAGCGCAGGGTCACATTGAAGTAGTAAATTTCCTTTTGGAGAATGATTGCCGCTTGGTATCCATAGCACGAAGCAATGCAAAAACTGCCTTTCATTCTGCAGCAAGAAATGGGCATTTAGATGTCATCAAGGCACTCTTGAGAAAAGAACCTGAAACTGCAACGAGGAAGGATAAGAAGGGGCAGACAGCTCTCCATATGGCAGTTAAGGGACAGAATGTTGAGCTGGTGGATGAGCTAGCAAAAGCGGATCCTTCTATGATAAACATGGTGGATAACAAGGGTAACACTGCCTTGCATATAGCAACCCGGAAGGGTAGAGCTCAGGTACTGATAGTTGGTTTTTGAATTTTAGTCTAAAAGAACATTCTTGCAAATATTTCAAGCGACATGGAGTGAGCGTGTACTGTTTTTTATATATATGAATGATCATATCTCATAATATCAAAATAACAAATTCTAGCATTATACTTCTGCAGATTGTTCAGCAGCTGTTGGGTTACAAGGGAATTGCCACGACTATCATTAACAAATCTGGTGAAACTGTTCTTGACACTGCTCAGAAAAATGGGCAATCTGTAATTGCTGCCATTCTAGAAGAGCAAGGCATTCAAAGTGCCAAATCCATGAGACCACCAACCATAATGGCAAACCGAGAGCTCAAACAAACTGTCAGTGACATAAAACATGAGGTGCATGACCAGATCAAGCAAACACGGCATACACGAAAGCAAGTGCATGGTATGGTAAAACGGCTCAGCAAAATGCACTCGGATGGGCTTAACAATGCAATAAACTCCACCACATTTGTGGCTGTCCTCATTGCCACCGTTGCCTTTGCTGCAATTTTCACAGTCCCAGGCCAATACCCCAAAGAAGAGGATAATCTGCCACCTGAATACTCTCCTGGAGAAGCGAACATTGCTCCAAAAGCCGAGTTTATAGTCTTCTTCGTCTTTGATTCTTTTGCACTCTTCATATCTTTGGCTGTAGTGGTGGTTCAAACTTCTATTGTTGTTATAGAGAGGAAGCAAAAAGAGCAGTTGATGTCAATCATAAACAAGCTAATGTGGATGGCTTGTGTGATGGTTTCGGTTGCATTTCTTGCACTGTCTTATGTGATTGTCGGAGAGAAAGAGAAATGGTTGGCTGTTGGAGTAACAGGTATAGGTACAGTGATTTTGGGAATGACATTGGGAACAATGTGTTATTGGATGGTTGTGCAGAGACTTGAGGCTTCAAAACTTCGTAGCAGCACTCGAAGATCATCAATGAGCACTAGGTCACATTCTGGGTCTTTTTCAGTGATGTCAGATTCTGAGCTCATCAACACTGAGTTTAAAAAGAAGAGAGTGTATGCAATTTGATATAGCTCATATTAAGACAAAATGTCTTCGATTGAGCACAGTTACAAGTAGTCAAGTAGCACTTGATCGATGTACCTAACAAGGACAGCCGGTTAAACATGTAACAGCAGAGACTGGTAATGATTTGTATATTGATGAAGGATAAAAACTTGTCACCCAAGTAGTTTGGGTTCTCAGTGTATATGTTGTGACATGAATCAACTTATCAACAACTATGGCATGCCCTCCTGAGTAACTTCCCAAATTCCTGGATCAATTTTTTTGACCCATAATTGTTTCCCAAATCAAACATTCTTCTTCTATGCAAATTCTGAAAGTAACTCTTTCTGGGATATCATCTGCTTAGAAACCAATATCAAAAAATTTATAAAGGTGTTCCTCTTGTTGTTAATTGATACTAAAACAAAACTGCCTTTGTTATAAAGATAATCACTTAAAAGTCCAGATGTGGAATTGAAACAGTGAGTAATAGAGGGAGATCAAAACTGGACCACTATGCTAAACTCTTATGAAGAGAAAAGTGTATGCCATTCCACTTTAAAAGTAGTAAAGGGAACAAATTGTTTGATCTGCACAGGAGTCTGTTTGGTCCTTTCTCCCTCTGTAATCTATTTCTGATTTTATAGGTGGTCATGTAAGTTAGTGAGGACATGAATCAGAATATAAGTGAAAGAAGATGACAATTTACTTGCAGAAAACATTCAGTCTACAAATAGATATCACTGCAAGTAATGAAGATGATGTTGATGCCTTGCATCTCTATTACTGACACTACCACATGCATACATGCTCCACCTCTTTATATTTTTTCTCTTATGCAAACACTCCTATATATTTCCTGTAACAATTAAATTGGAAAATGATGGGTGTTGACTGGATGCAAATTTGATATGATATATATATATTTTTTTTACTACTGGTGAAATTCAATTTAGTATCTCATTTTGAAATCGTTACATTAAACCCTCTGAACCCCAAGTTCAAAAGCATTTTGAAGATTGGGAGCTGAATTGAAATTCACCCAATAAAGTAGTAATTGACCCTTTTTTCTCTTAAGGTTAGATAAGTGAAGTAACTAGTGAAGCATATCACTTCATAGTAGAAGAAAACAACTTTTCCAGTAAATAACTAAATACTGTAAATTACTTCTGTGTTTCTAAAACTGCTCCAAAAAAAAAAAAATACATTATGTACTTTCCAGAACACAACAAGTTTCAATCTCCATTACTGCTACTCATCATCACATACCAACATTTGGTCTTGTGTCTCTACTGGTACTCATCACATATTGGTCTTAAAGTTTCCAGTTGGCCAAGTTTATGATATCAGACCATTTGTATGAGGACCTCTAATTTCTATGATTAAACGTTTTTTTCTCTGGGGTATAGTGGGCATACTGGTCTCAACTGGAAATTATTATCAATAGACAGCCTTCCTCACGTACCCTTAAACCATTCTTGGAAAATGATCGTATTGGTAATTTGTGTTGCCTATGCATTATACCATGTGGTATAGGTACAAATTCATTTGCAAAACTTTCTGGACACACACAAGGAGTATATTTTCTCTTCTTGGAATAGACAAAATGTTAATGGTAGTCAATGGTGGGGATCTATTCCTGAAATACATAAGGTATGAATCTCTTAGTGCTCTACCAATGAGTAATCTACATCATTCTTTTCAGTTACTGCTGTCAAAAAATCTAGCAGACACATTTTCACACAATGAATGCTTAGTCACAATCAAAAAGAACATCAATGGAATGCTGTAGTTCTTGGTCTGGAAAATACCATTTTCAATCTCTTTAATAATAATTCTGGTGTCACATTGCTGTTCCATGTTCTTTTGTTTTGATTCCTGATTTCTAATGCTGTGTATCCTTCCGATGCATGGAATAGTCTTTGGATGCTTTGTAGAGGTAGACAGGGAACATTTTTTTTACCACAATAATTAGAAGTTAAAAAGATTATAATATTTTTCATTGCAGTGAAATTATAAGATTATACTATGAACAGTTTTACTTGTTTTTGGTAATGCAAATTGGGTCATATGATTGGAACTTTTCATTGTTGATTATGAGGTCCATCTGTTTTTGGGAAATTCATGACTTTCAAGGCAGAAAAAGATATATGGATAACATTCATGCAGCAGTGACTGTAAGCCTAGAAAAATATCAGCCACAGTTCTTCTGGGGACATGTAAAACTAAAAGGATGATGATGATGATGATGACGGAAGACATAAAGCCTGGTTCCTTCATTGAGAATCTAGTTTGGGAAGGAAACTTAGCTAGTGCAAGCTAGTTTTCTTGTAGCCAATGCCAATCTCTACCAGAAAGTTTTTGCTCACTTTGCAGAAAAAGGTTTCCATAACTTGGGTGCTTTGTACTATATTTTGAAAACAATAGACTTCACTTTCTCTTTTACCTTTAGAAAAAGAAGCAGAAAATCTTTATATAATTTTGATTGTCAGCAGAAACTCATACTAACATAATTTTAATGTGTTCTTAACAAAAGTTCAAGTAAAATGCTTAAGACATCTTAGAGTGTAGCTGTTGTTACTGTGGAAACAAAGGCAGAAACTTTGAGAATCTTAAGACTTCTTTTTAAACTATTTGGCACACTGAATAATAACAGCAATGTACTATACTAATCAATAAAAATAATCAAACCAAACACTGTTTGATTGAAACTCAAATAGCTACAAAACTTAGAGTTTCTGATTTGAACTGTAAATCCTCTAATGATTGAAGATCTTAGTCTAACAGTGCTGCCTGTACATGTCATATTTCACTAAATGAAGCCCAAACTCAAAGCACAAGCAAGAAACATGATAGTGGGAACCATCTCAAATCCTCAATCCTATAGTGCAATCATGTGTGTCTCTCTCATGGCTTTGGATGTGGCATTGGGCAAATCCTGGTGTCTCTTGACCCCCACAAACTGTCTCTTAACACCCACAATCTGCTGTGACTGTTTGCAGTGAGCAATGGCTCCTTCAATTGAGCTCTCTATCTCAGAATTTGCACTGATACTCCTCTTGAGCAACTGTGAATCTGAGAACCCACTTGAACTAAATGAAAAGGAAGAAGATGAAGAAGAAGAAACAGATGAAGTTGTTGATGAAGACATTGAGTGTTGTTGAAATGCCCCAGAGAATGACTTTCTATGGATCGTGGTGGCATTTTCCTCAGCCATTTCTTTCTCAATGCTCTTCATGAGAGTAGTACTTGAAATCTGATATCTGCCATTGTCAATTTTCCCAAAAGGGTTCTTCTTTGCCATCTTCATGTACTTGTTTAAGTACTCCTTGTTACCTTTTGAGCCATTTTCTGGTTCTGTATTGCTTGCTAACTTGGCTGAGGAGCACTCATGATCTGCACAAGTGGACTTACTAAACAAGGACTTAACATATGCTCTTGAAGCCTTGAGCTTTTGACTCAGAATGGACTGTTTTATCAGCTTAAGCTTTTTGGACCAATTAGATTTTTTTGAAGGATCATCACCAATGAAAACACTCATTTCTTCTGTCCATCCAGAGACATAATCATCAGGGTTTAGCTCACTACTGACCCTGCGAGACTCTGAGGGTGAGATATTGCAGGACCTATCCAATGGGGTACTTGTGTTAGTGTTTGGAGCAGTTCTAGAGCTTTTGATGAAGGGAAGGTTGAAGCTTTGTTCAATGGCTTGTTGGGTTTTGTTATCAAGTTTGGTAGCGTTTGAGGTTTGAAGGATATTTTGAACCATTTGCAAGCGAGGTGGGAGATGAAGTGGAAGGAGTGTTCCTTTGTAGAAGAGCTCATCAGCTGGAGAAGTAGTGGACTGTTTGTCATGGTCAGGAACTGAGGACATTTGGAACTCAAACTCTCTGGTTTGTGGTGGACTAGAGCTAATGGAGTAACAGAAGAAGTTTGAGGAAGAAGAACTTACTTCCATGTCAATGTAGTCTTCATCTGATGTTTGATGATCACTTGAAGCTTGGTTTATGGCCATTCTCATGTGAAGCCTGCTCTCTCTTCTTCTTCTCTTTCTTTCTCTTTGTGTGTTTTGTGTATCTGTGATAATGGTGAAGATGCTTATGGGGAGAAGAGCTTGGTGAGGCAGAGCACCTTTAAAGCAAAGATGTTTTCTAGTTTGAATTGTAATTTTTTAAATAATAGAACCAAAATCTCTCTGATTTTTTCCTTTTCATATCTTGAGTCTTGACTACTACTTCCAAGGACTAGAATACAGAAAGTAAAACTTTTTTCCATACTGTAAAAGCTACAAAACCTAAGCTTCAGATTCTTCATTTCATTTCAAGTTAGGTATCATTGTATCATTTTAGATTTTTATTTGATATTTGTTTCAATAACACCCTTAACCAGATTGATTCTAGCTTGATTCTAACCCAAAAGGCTCAACTTCATCCATAAAACATCATTTTGGACAACACATTAGAAGCACATATTAAATTCCCTTGATCAATTCATCCTGTCCTATAGTTGCATACATTGAATTCAAAGCTCAAACCATCCAAACAAATAATGGGTGACATATGTGGAACAGTCCCATCTATGTGTTCTCTTATTCTACATCCACTCTTATCAACTATCATGTACCATGAACTTGGATCTTTAGAATGTCTGAGCAGAAGGCTTTACACTCTTCCACAGTTCCACTAACTATAAAAGATGTCGACAGAGCAGTGCTGCTGTTTTTATTGTGAGTTTCAATGTAAGTAACATACCCTGTTGGCCTATCTTATGGAACAGTGTTGAGAAAGTGAAATTACATAGGACCAAAGAAAAATCTCAGCTAGAATCTAATCTGAAGTTCATGATATGCACTGCTTCCTGTTCAGTTAACTGAATAGATTGAACCCATATTTTATGTTCTAGGATAAAGACCATATTTTAACTGAATATATCTAAGATCTAGGAAACGATAGAATTCAGTAGGAGTGTATAATTTGGTTTTCTGACCCCTTTTTTTTTAATGAGCATGCCTTGGTTTGGATTATAGGAACAAACCTCTATTCAAAATAATGCAGCATATGTTTAGAAGCATATGCCAATTCCATATGTAATTTTGTGATACTTCTGCAACTCTCCACTATCCTCCCTGCAACCAAAGATTTGAATTTGAAAAATATATACAAAAATCCGACCCTTTTTTTTTTTTTTAGTTTTTCTTATTTTTGTTTTGGGGGAAAACCCCACTTCTCGAATTGTGGTTTTCTGCACTCTCAGTATTCTATAATCATGGGAAAGGAGACCCAGACTTTTCCTTTTGAGTTCATTTTCTTTTTCTTGAGAAACAAGAGAAGAAAAATTTATTGCATGTCTCCAAATCTAACATGGGCTATCATCATTTGTATTAAGGTTTGTGTATTGGTGTCCTTAGTCTGACCTAGTCAAAATGTTGGAAAGATTTAGATTCCATGACAAACCTTTCAGTATTGTTGTAAAGCTTCAATTGTTGACCTCACTAGAACAAATCCACATGTCCATTTCTTAAGCAGAAACATTTCAGAACAAAAATTCCATCTGCTTCAAGTACAATTGACTTGAATCGTGGTTCGGCTTGTTAACAAAATGATCTATGCTCTATTCATAATGACATAATACTCGTTTTCATGAAAATACACGGTTAAAATCTGTCATTGCAGAAAATGGGGTGAACAAACAGGTTTACTCATCGTTTTTCTATATAATACTAAGAAAATTTGTGTATCGTGTGTTGTTAATTAGGTGTGTCGCATGTCTAGTCTAACATTTACCATCCTTGGCTATTTGAGTTCCCCTTTTTATTTGTTTTCATTTTCTTGTAAATAATACTTATTTGGGAATGGAATTGGAGCCATGGAGAGCATTCTCTGCAGCCTATGCCCATAAAAAAGAACAATAGCAGTGGAAGCTCACTGCCGGCAATGGTAGCAACCACGTGCCTACACGAGACGGAGGAAGAGGTCACGTGATTCTATTCTGATGAGATGCTGGAGAAAATGAGTAGTGGTATATATATACTGAACACATGCATGATTGATCACATTATAGCTCCCATGCTCTCTGCATAATTGGGACTCCATGAAACTGATATGTATGTGTCATTGCAGAGAGTTAAAGTAAGCTCCTGGCAATTCCCACTAGGTTTTCCACTTTTATAAGGTCCTCTTCTCTATTTATCCAAGTAGGCTAGGCATGTCTCAAATGGTACATAACTTCACTTATCACGTTTGAGAACTCCGGCACCTTCGAACATGTTTTGCCGACGAGCGCAGCCGTCGTATAGAACCTTCTCATGAAGCGTGCTGCTTGAAACATTGGTTCAGAGTTTAAGAGTTACTCATACTAGAATACAGATACTAATGCATAAATACTGCATGAAAATGAAATAACAGACAATTTCAATTTCTACTAGAGAGAGAGAGAGGAAAAAAAAAGAAAAAGAAAGATAGAACAGTCAGGGCCGGACCTGGGCCAAAGTGGGCTAGCTTGGGCCAATGACCTACCAGATTTTTAGAAATGTATTGCTTTGTAAAAGTCTCGTAAAAAAATTTCAATGTACTGGCCAAAATATTTGATTAGTGGCGGTCTCCTGGTTATGATTTTAACTCACGATACGTTAACCGTAACATTTGAATTGTTTATTCGATAAAAAAAAAAAGTTCAATGAGAATTTACATCCAAAGTGTCTACAGATAATTTATAATTCTAATTCAGTACAATCTTTTCTTTCTTTGGATAATGTTTTTTCAGTATATCTAACTGTAAAATTATATTTCCCTTGATCGAAACTGATTACAAAGCTTACATAATATAGGCTAGTGTGTTTGACATTTACAGAAGGAAATAAGGAATAGTAATGCCTATAATTACAGAATCAAAACTATCCAAAACTATACATAAGTTAGGACTCAATTCTGAATAATGGAGGAAATCACTCTTGTGATTGAATCTGAGATTGAGTGAATCAATCTCTTAATTGAGGCTGTGAATGTAAAATTATATTTCCCTTGATCGAAACTGATTACAAAGCTTACATAATATAGGCTAGTGTGTTTGACATTTACAGAAGGAAATAAGGAATAGTAATGCCTATAATTACAGAATACAAAACTATACCAAAACTATACATAAGTTAGGACTCAATTCTGAATAATGGAGGAAATCACTCTTGTGATTGAATCTGAGATTGAGTGAATCAATCTCTTAATTGAGGCTGTGAATGTGCTCCAATACTAACTCGCTCAAGTATTTTACACTTTGTACTTGATGACAAACCTATACGAGTCTTGCTCATAACATTGCATCTTTTAACTAGATGTGATCTGATTTTCGCAAAGTTTGTTTTCAGTGTCAATCATTCAGAGTCTTGTGCTAAAATCAAAAGGTGCCCATATGCAGCAGCCATCTTATGCATTAGGCCTATTTTTCCTACTGGTTAACAGTGGTGTCGTCCTTGGGAGGAGCAGCAGTGTTGTTTCCTTGGTAGGAACGGCAGTGGTGGTTGCGCTGGCATGAGCAGCAGCGTTTACTTGAGAAGGAGCAGTAGTGGTGTTTTCCTTGGCAGAAGCAGTAGTGGTGTTTTCCCTGTTTGGATCAACAGTGGTGTTTTCACTGGCATGAGCAGAAGCGTTTACTTGAGAAGGAGGGGTGGTGTTCTCGTTTGCATTAGCAGTGGCGTTTTCGTTGGCAGGAGCAGTGGTGACTTCCTTAGCGGGAGCAGTGGTGTTTTCTTGGGCCGGAGTAGTGGTGATATCTTTAGAAGGAGGAACAGTGGTGATCTCCTTAACAACAGCAGTGATGTTTTCTTGGGCCGGAGCAGGGGTGATTTCTTTAGCGGGGACTGTGGTGATCTCCTTAACAGGAGCAGTGATCTTTTCTTCGGCCGGAGCAGTGGTGATTTCCTTAGCAGGAGCAGTGGTGCATTCTTTGGAAGGAGTAGCAGTGGTGTTTTCCTTAGCAGGAGCAAGGGTGTTTTCTTTGGAAGGAGCAGTGGCATTTTCTTGGGGAAGAGCAACAGTGGTGTTTTCTTTGGAAGGAGGAGTAGTGGTGATATCTTTGGAAGGGGGAGCTGTGGTGATTTCCTTAGCAAGAGCAGTCGTGATATCTTTGGAAGGAGCAGTGGTGTTTTCTTTGGCAGAAGCAGTGGTGATTTCTTTAGCAGGAGAAGGGGTGTCTACTGACTTTTCAAGTTCATCAAACACCCAATCAGTAATCTCAAATTCTGCTGAGCCTTCTCTGCTCTCAATATCAAGTCCTCGATATAACTTGGCTTCTACCTTTGGCTCTGATTTCTTCTCCTCCTTATCCGAGGAAGAGTGAGGAGACCTAGTAGCCAGAGGTGGATCTAATTTTACTGACTCTTCATTTTGATCTAGTTTCTTCTCCTTCTTAAACAACGAAGATTTGGATGAACCGTCCCGTTTGAAAAATGGAGTCCTGATTCCCAATGGTGAGGTAGAGGTAGGAGTTGGACTTAAAAACGGCCCATCACTAGGTGGTGTGTCTGGTTTTCGTGGTGAAGCTTCAATTACCAATACAGGTCTTTCAATGGAGTCAAACTCATCTTTTATGTTCTTGAGGTCATTGAAGAGCTCTTTGACCTTCTGGCCATCTTTCCTGCATGTGTCCATGTTAAGGCAGTGATGTTCATATTATAAACTTTGGCAGATGGAGATATGATGCTCATGCTATGAACTATGACGATAGAGGAATGATAGCGGATGTAGCAGATATGAGTACCTGTAGATGCCTTCATTTTGAACATAGAATTGCCTCTTCATGGTGTCTACTACACTCAAGGTGGTCAATAACTGACAAAGACAGGAAGAAGAGGTTGAGGATTATTAGTTCCTTATTTACCAAGAAAAAAAAAGGAACAGAAACAGAAGCCCCAGTTCCTTGCAGGAAAAGGGGGGAAAATATTAATGTCATATTCTGAGTGACAAAACAATATTTCTACCGATTTTCAATGTTCTGTAGAAAACTTTAAAGCAGAAACACTGAAGATAAACAAGGTTATGCAAACTTGCATATAGAGGAAATGATGAAATAGTCACAACGTACACACTAAAACTACTAAAGACAATAATGCATAACAAGGGGAAGAAGACTTGAGCACACCTTGGCTTCCACATCCAGATATTCCTCTTCAATATTTTTCCTAGGGTTACTTCTGCTTGAACTTCCATCATCTTTACCGAGTGGTATACTTGAACTGGTGTAAGTAAAACATTAGCGGCTTCATATAAATGTGTAACAAAAATAAATAAATAAATGATTAAGAAAAATACCCTTCAGTTAAACGCATTCTCTCCACAAGATTCCTGATACAAGTGATGGATGAACGCAAGCTTTCCTAATAGTATCAGGCACATCGATAGGAAAGTCAAAAGGAGATCATAGTTAAGGTTACCAAAGTATACGAGATGATACTACAGAGGAACTCTATGAAAAAAACTAGCTATTACCTTATAAGTAGAGAGAAGATGGATTACCAAGTTCACAAAATAGCCTCCATATTTCTCCAGTTCCTCACTAAAACAAGTATAACCAATTATCATTTTATTAGAATAACTATATACAATATGGTTAGACAAAGAAGACAAAATAGAGTAAATTTATATGATATTAATTAAGCTCCAAATTTTGAGAATACAATTCCAAAGTGAAACATTGGCATCACAGTAATTTGCTGATCAGTGTAAATCAGAACTACATACTTGACCTGCTTCTCCTTTTTCTCTGTGTATGATGCCTGGAGAACCCAGGTATCTTCCAAAAAACAAATCCAGGTATTGACAACATCAACTTCTGCTCTACATGAATCAATGGATCGTGAAAGTTCATCTTCCTGTGTTTAAAACACAGAAAACAGTAGTCAAAGTGTCTGTAGAAAACAATAACAGCAGTTGAAAACTTTTCTTCACCAATGTTTCAAGACTAGGCAACATAAAATCAATACCTTTGATTTTAAGTGTACAATAATCTGATTACTTGCTTCATCAAATTGTTCTCTTTCTTCTCTCGCATTGTGAAGGCGCCCACGAAGAACATTCAATGAGATAATGACCTATAAAATGTTCAGCAGTTCCAGCAAAAGATAAGTAAAAAACAAACCAGATCACTGATTGTCAGACTACAGAATTGACATGAACAAAATTTGTTATAACCTCTACTGATGTTCACAAAAGACCCATAAAACGACATTACGCATACACACATCAATGAACTTGTAGTTGCTTAAACGTCACAGCAAGGGGATCCTCCAATGATCAAAATAAGTCTTGCACAGATAATAGAAAAATGTAAAGAATACGCACTAAGGGGGATCATCAATATGGATTTCATATAACAGTTGATAGAAGCTGAGAAGTTAGGCTAAACTCAGTTAAATCCAATTAATCAGAAGTTGCAGTGACTCCAATGTATATATGTACAGTACTATATCATACAAGAAGGACTTGAAGGAATCAAGAGGGAACCTTCTTCAGTGCTTCTTGGAGTTCTTCTCTTTGCCTCTCCGTTTGAGCAATCTCTGCCACCAAATCCTGAAAGATGCCAACGTACTATAATTTGTGTCGCAGCAGCAAAATGGACACAGCCCCACAATAACACTAAGTGGTAAAGAAAATGGGATATAGGTTTTATATAATCTTTATTCAACTTAACAGCCAATAAATAAATAAACATTAAAGTATCAAGTCTGTAAAGTATATTGCAGGAGATAGTGGGGCTTTTAACATATATTGTGTGCATTAGGAAAACTCCTGATGAGATACTGTGCAGTATTTACTTATGCATCAACAGATTGACACAATGCCACCAACAATAAGATTAACCTAAGATTAATCATAAAAAATAAGGGGGGAAATTTAAATGTAAGGTGCAAATGTATCATGATTACGTTTAAAAGGAGCATATACGTCAAATGCTAAAGCAAGTGAATCGCATCTCTTTAAATTTGATTTACAAATATAGAGTATATACTCATGAGGTGCAAATTTATTATTTAAGCTTTCCATTCCTTAAACTCATGTAGCTTATCGACTTGCAAAATATCTGTAATAGAAAGAGATCCTTAATTGGACAGATATCTTTAGAGGCGTACCTTCTCAAGTTGGCTTACTTCATTAGCTTTAGCTACACGAAAGTTAAGTGCTTCTTCTTTCTGATATCTGCTTGAAGTAATGAATAAAAGAATAAAATCAAATTTATCAATGTCGAACGAAATCCAGACTAAGAAAACATCAGTATGGCCAATCAGATATCTTATTGAAGATGCATAGAAGTGCAACCAATCCTGAACTAGCCTAAAAGTTCATGAATATAACTGATAATAGTACTCAACACCATATTTGATAGCAGAACCCTATAAATCAATCTTCCCTTTAAAGTTCATCTAAAAATATGCACATATGTTTTTTCAAATAAAGAAAGTAACAAATATACTCGTTTGAACTTACTGCTCTTGGAAAACCAAAAAAAAAAAAACTCTAATACTCTTGGACACACTTATCTTCTGAGAAAAAAAGCCACGTAGAAACTGGCAATATGTTTTAACTTTCAAGAGACTGTTTCAAACCTGTGGTCCAAAATGCGCTTTTCTGCCTGTGAGGTAGAATTAGCAAGAGATTCTGATAATACTTTCAATTTCTCAACCTGCAATTTTAAAAGGAGAGATCAATAGTAATTTGAACAAAAAAAAAGAAAGAAAAAGATTGTTCATTATTAACTAAGCACATGCTTGCCCCTCGAAGAAATCACTTAGTTTCCATAAATGAAAAAAGTACAACACTTAAATTAACTTTTTATAAGTTTAATTCAAATTTTGTATCTTTCTATTTAATTAGCACCATGTTTCTCCATTGCAACCAAGAATGCTTGTTCCAATGCCCTTTTACTGGAGATCTGATATGACAACAAATTGTACCTTTTCAGTGTGCAGCTCAGGTGAATCCCCATTGCTCAAGGATTTCTTCTTTAGTAACAGTGACTCTAACCGGGAACATAATTGAATTTCTACGAGCGCTGCTTTTAAATTCTGCAAGGAAATTAGAGCTTTCAGCTTGGTGAGTCCTATACAATTAAGTATCACAACTCCTTTAAAAAGTTAAATAAGAATTAAATTCATATCAACACAACTGTATCAGGTACAAGTATCACTATTGGTCTGATTTAGCTGCCAGAAGCATACAGGAGTTTAGCACAGCTGACCCCAAAGACTCCGTTTACTTTTTTGCCTTCAATGAAAATTTATCCGAGACCATTCTTGAGAAAACTGATTGAACATGGTCCCAATTCAAGTAGAAGGACTAACAGAAGTGCTTAGTTGTGAATAAAGAGATAAAATATAGCAAGTGAACATGTATGTTGTGTCTTTTTTGATGTGATAAATGGAAGAACCAAACATTAAATGGTTATTACAGAGGCATAGAAAAATCGAAAGACAAATTAGAACAAGATGCACAGACAAAAAGCTAAAAGGGAAATACAGTTGGATACATGTATAAAATAGTTCCTAAAATTTGTGCAATACGGATCTGTTTATATGCGCATTAGCCTATGCATGAAGATTTAGATACCTCTACCGTTGCATCTCTTTCTGTCTCAGATGAATTGTTATAACTTTCACTTAAAGGCTGCTGTAGTGCCATTAGTTTATCAAGTTCTTCCCTTATGCTGCAGGCTTCAGCATCTATTCTGAGAGCATAGGTCATAAAACCACAAGCAAAAGATTAGGCGAAAGTTGACCAGAGCATATACTGCACTCAAATATAAATGCATACCATTTAAGAATTAAAACATATAGCTGGAATTGTCAAGAATTCGTTAAAACAAGGTCAAATAGAGGTATTGAAACAAAGTTATATGTATAGTTGTATACACTATATCCCATACTGAAGAACATAATAGCTAACCATAGAGAAAGGAGAAAGCTATTAGAGGTCTGTAAAGAAAACTATGTTATCATGCTAAGAATTGATAATCTAAAACATGAATCAGTTCCATTCCCACACACAGTGCTGGGAATTTCATTAATCGATTCCAAGTTATTGTGAAAGTCATACTTAACTAGTTTGGACTTTCATATTCATAAGCCTGAATTCCCACATTCACCCACCAACACTATTTAGAGTTTCATCAATTAAAATCATGAATTCCCAAAACCATGGACGTGCACACTACTTGGAGTTTCATCAATCAAGTCCAGACAGTTGTGAAGTCATACTTAACAACTTTCAGAGTTCCATTAGTCCAAAGCATGATTATTTCACATTCTTACACATATAGAGAGCAGTATATATACATACTTTTGAAAGCACAGTTCTAGTTCATCAGACATGAAACAGTCTCTTTGATATATTTAAAAACTACCACTCTATATACATGAAAAGACACAAATTTGACTTCTGTAGCCATAAATAGGATAACAGAACAGCTATTTTCATCCAGAATATCATATAGCGCACACAACATTTAGCTTATAAAAAGACAAAACAAGTTTCATCGACCACCTTGTGAGATCAGCATTTATTTTAAGCCCTGAAATTGCATTTTGAGCCAACTGGAGCAATTCTTCTCGCTTTATCTGGAAACAGAGTTTTAAAAAGGAGGAAAGAAAAGAGGAAGGATGAATCTGTTAAAAACTCAAATCTTTATTCACAACAACATTGAAAAAATGTAATGCTGTTGTCAATAACGGTTGGAGAAATGATGTAATTTCTCAGCAGCTATAACGTAAAACTGATAATTAACTAACAGACATGCAGCAAAAGAAAGTGTTATGCCATATGGGAGATGGCATGCATCTCAATTTACTGAGCAAGAAACAGAGTTATGTGCTGGTAACCTAAGCCTCAAATGATAAATATATGTAACTCTGAATAAGAAGCAACTCAATAGATATGTAGAATGTACTTCTAAACTGAGACTTGAAGATCTCAACAACAAAATAGCCTGTAGCTCCATAATCATAAAGAACCAGACAATTGCAGCACACTGGAAAACTTAAATGTCCAAACAGCTCAAGTACATGTCAGGTCGTGAGCTTTATAGAGCCCCAACTCGATCAAAGCTGAAAATATAGGGCCCTTTTTTATCTTTAACATTGTTAATATTTAGAGGCAACTTTAACTGTACTCATGTAAGGCATACTGAACTGATACAACCCTATCCTTACCAGTACTTCATCTTGGTAGAATGAAAGTGCTTTTGCCAAATTCTGTACACTGCTCATCACTACACCATGTACTTCCCTTCCTCCTGTAAGACAGAGCCTGTGTATAACCATACCATAAGGAAGTTCACAAGTATTCAAAATATTATCATCGAGAACATCAATTTTATGCATGTATACTATATTCTTTCTTAAATAGTTGTTTGGTAATTGAACACAATTGGGACCTAACATATCCCAAAGGAGGGGCAATGAACCATTATGAGAAGTGGACTGAGAAAAATCACCCATATATCTCCAGAAGTAGTGAAACTTCTTCCTCAGTTGGTTCTTCAAGAATCTGAGTCATACAAAAGAGTTAACCTGCGGTTAAACTCCATGGATCAGCAAATTCAAAGCTTACCCAATGTGTGCAGAATGAAAGAAAAACTGAAGGCAAAGCTGAAAGAAAAATGTACATTGTCAAATTCTAGAACTTAACTGATAACTTTAATCAGTAACAACCAGTTCATTTCAGTTTTTTGTCTACAGTTCAAGAAGATTTCCTCGCTACTCAAGTTAACATGCAACTATTATTCAAGCGGAAGTTCCATTCATTTATAATAATATGATCATGTTCCCTATTCACTCGTCATATTATACACTACGCATCTAGCCTTGTGGTCAAATGTTAAAGCAGCAAAACACCTAAACCACGGCTGAATACTAAGAAATGATACAGACAATGATCCATTATCAGCATTTATCTATAGCAAAAGATGGTATAATGCATCTGGAAAGCATTATTCTAAACTTACCATGGACAATGTTATGCCTTCAAGAGCTTGGCTATGGAGAAAGACATCGCGAAATGTTTTCGGTTCATCACCCATATCAGCGTCAACATAATAAACCTGTCCCAAACAGTAACACACAAATATCACAAAGAGAGCTACACTAACCACAAAACTATTCAAAAAAATAATTCATATATCTCATACATAACATAATATAACATGACTGAAAGTTATCAACGTCTAGAGTGCAGGGGGTTTACGCACCAGGGTAGGTCTTTTCGGGGAATCAGAGTTTTCATCGGACATGATGTGATCTTCAGAGTTCCTTTCCTGATAATTGTAAATGGCAGTCAATCTCTCAATTTCTTTAAGAGCAACCAACCACCTTCGCAAGAGCTGAACTCTCTCTATCCCTCTACACGAAACCGACACTTCCTCCAATCTTTTCACAGTATGCTTAAAGCTCTGTAAATTCCGCGGACCCTGTTTCCAACGTGCAAATGATGAAACTGAAATGGCACATAAAATGTCAGACAAAATGGTTAGGAAATGTTACAATGCGGTCAGGGAGGATAAGTTTGGCTCCACCGGCGACGGCATTGCCTGCATGGAGGACGACGGTGTCGGCGTAGTTACGAACGGTGCGAGTGAGGCTCTTGCCGGCCCCTGCTTCTACGGCCAAGTTCACCGCATTTCTTAACCACGACATGTCATCCGCTGCGGAATTTGAATGATGTTACAGAATGAGGTCTGTGTAAAATGTTAGAGATGGGACAGCGGAGGAAGAAGGAGAAGGGTTTCTTGGAGCATTGAGAGGTTTGCGGGCTTTTGTTTCCCCTTTGGTTTTTGCAATTATGGGCGCGCAGGACTTCTCGGCAGATTGAGCGCTTACATATCACCACGATGTCAGAAATATTATTCGATTGGTAGATCAATCGTGGGACATCGAAATTATTTTTATTTTACCTCTTAAAAGTCTTCAAATTTTTTTACTCTAAATAAACGGTTAGATTACATGCCTATGGGAATTTAAAAATAGGGAAAATATTCATTTAGTACTAATTTAAACCCCTCATTTCTCATTTCAATGACAATCTTTTTCATAAGCCCATTTCAATATGAAGTAACATTTTTTATGCCCAAATGCATAAATCTTTACTAAAATCTTAACATACTATATTATTTTAAGACTATTTTACCCTCACTTCTTAAATATGCATAGAGATAGAGAGAGAGAGAGAAAATGCAACAGATAAAAGACTTTGCCGAAGCCTCACCGTTCTCCAGTCACCGACTGTCGGATTCCGATCACCAGTTGCCGGATTTTTTCCAGCAGCCGGATTCCGGTCACCGGTTGCCGGATTTTTTCCGGTCGCCGGATTCCGGTCACCAACCCCTAGTAACTCAGATTTTCTCCGGTCGTCGGATTTCGGTAACCAATAACTCGGTTACTGACCCCCAGTAACTCAATTACTAATCCCCAATAATCAGTTACTGACCCCCAATACTGACTTCCAATAATCAGTTACTGACCCCCAGTAACTCAGTTACTGACCCCTATAATCAGTTACTGACCCCTAATAATCTACTTATTTAAGCTTAATGTAATAGAAAATAAGAAATACCAGAAAATAATCAAGTATTTACCATAATAATCAAATTACTGACCTCCAATAACTTGATTATTGACCCCTAATAATAGTTACTAACCCTTAGTAATCACCCCCAAATTGATATTTTCATATAGATAAGGCTCTAAATGTAAACAATTTCATCCAAATAAACAAAACATAAGTACACAAAATGCATACACGCAAAGAAACGTTGCTCTGAGCTCTTCGAAAAAAGAAAAAAAAAGTTTACTCTGGGCACCCAACCGGAACTTCGTCCTCCTCTAAAGCATAGACTCAGTCTTTGAGGCTCAGCCTGCTCTTGCTGCTCCTGAGTTTGGTGCTACTTGATTCTCAAATCCTCCTCTCTTTGCCTCGCCGACGAAGCTTGACCATTCGCCTTAAATTCCGGCACACCACTTGGATCTCAACCAGCCAGTCGTTGAAGTCTTTCATCACCTTGATTTCTGTGAACCACCAAATCTTCTTCTCCAGCATGTGCTTGATCTTAGACGACGACGTTTTTTCCAAGAAGACAACCAAATCTGGAGGTTACAACGGAGGAGGCGGCCAAACAAGTCGGGGTCGCGGCAAAGGACTCCAACTGGTGAAGACGACGACGTCTCCATCTCCTCGGCCGGAGTTGATGGCAGCGGTTACTGGTGACGAGAAAGACAGAGATAAGAGCGCCGATCTGGTAGAGGCGGAGCCGTGGGTGTGCGCCTCTCGTACACCGGT
>NC_020496.1:9754298-9756181 GCF_000184155.1 Fragaria vesca subsp. vesca
GAGAGAGAGAGAGGTGTAGTAAGTTTCAGATCTGGTTAGATAAATGAGATAGATAGGTTAGTTGAATAAGATAAAGATAAAATAGTCTTTTTCGTTAGAATCGTTGAAATGGGCATGGACATAAGATTTTCATTCAAGTGGACTTTGATTTGCCTGTTTTTATGCATTTGGGCATTTTCCCTTGAAAATATTAATTAAAATTTAAAACATTCATCCAACCGTTCATTTATAAGTCCTCACTTGGTCCTCATTAGAAACTCTCTTAGTTAATAAAGGGTAAGGCTAAGGTGTGTTAATGTGGTGTGTTAATGCATGTGATGCATGAAATTTTTACTCGAGTTGTAAAATGAGTCCTCAAAGTAGTAATATTAGTCGAAATTGTAATATGAGTCGTTAAAGTTGTAAAAAAAAAAAGTTACAACAGTAGTCCTAATTTGTCCTTAAAGTGGTAATTGAGTCCTTAAAATTGTAATACGAGTCCTCAAAGTTGTAACGACTTTTTTTTAATCACTTTAAGGACTTAATTACCGCTTTAAACACACATTTTACCACTTTAAAGACTCATATTACAACTTCGAGGAATAATATTACTAGTTTGAGGACTCAATCTACAAAGTTGATGCATCACATCATTCACATGCATTAACACATTGTAGAATTTTCCGTTAATAAAATTTATCTTGTTGTTTTGAGGCTTGTTGTGTCAATTTCAAGGATCAAGCTTGTGATTAGAACTGCTTGGAGGTTGAAAGTAACGCTGATCAAGTTTGTGTCTTTCAATCAGCGTTTCGATCACAACAAAGTGCTTCGAGGTGGATCTTGGTGGTATGAAAAAGCTTCAATTGTCCTTTTAAGTTTATGATGGTGTTACGCCAGTAGAACAGGTAAAAATGACCTCATTGTTTTTCTGGGTTAATATCACAAATATTCCATTCTAAGTATGAGGAATCGGATTGGATCCGGGATGTTGCATTATTTGTCATTGGTAGCTTTAAGGCTCCTGATGAGAAAATGTTCAATTCAACTAGAAAGGTTAGGGTTCATGTTGAGCGTGAATTGACTACGCCATTTTATCTGCAAAAAAAAACTATGCATTTTGAGAATGGAATTGAAGCTGTGATACAGTTTAATTTTGAACATTTGCATTTGTTATGTGACAAATGTCTGTTGGTTTCCATGAGAATGGTATTTGTTCAAAACTCGACAATGCAGGTTCCACTTCTGTAGCGCCACAACAGCGCCTTTAAACCTTGGCAGCTCCTCTGGGTTTTAGTACTACGTTCCTGCAAGGGGCTTCCAATTTTCAGGGCACATCAAGTCACCTTAATTTAAGCCGACATCTATTTCCTCCAGTGGTGGACGCAGAAACTCACGTAAGTAGGGGGAAAAAATTTGAGGCTAAGCAACCTATAGAAACAGCACACTGTTCATTTCCTCTTTCTCTCCAATCTCCATTTTTTAGCTCTTAAGCTAGTTAATATATATAATATTCTGAAATATATTGAAGTTTTTTTCACTAATCATATGAAATCCTAATTAGACAATATAAAATTGCATGCATTAATTCCTCATCAAACATCTAACATGAACACATCTAAACAGACTCATTGTTCCTTTAATAGAGAATAAAGGGATTATAAATTCACCGTTCATTAATCTTTCATTAAAATTCGTCAGCAAAGAAAACCCAGATAAGGGAAAAAAAACATGAAAATTGATCACTCAATTCTGCAAGAGTCGAAATGGGACTCTACTTATTAATTTTGGGCTCAATTGTTATCTAAACACCCATTTTTGAGCCCTGTTGGTGTGATTGATCTCATAATTATAACAATTTACAATTCTGTAATATATATATATATATATATATATATATATATATA
>NC_020496.1:9759005-9808590 GCF_000184155.1 Fragaria vesca subsp. vesca
TCACTTGAATTTGATTCATGATTAGCTTTCATCATAGATGGAATGTGTTAATAGTAAAAAATAGATGTGTTAATAGCAAAAAATAGGTGTGTTAATAACACCACCATGTATATATATATATATAGTACGTACGGGAAAACAAATAAAAAAATTAAAAAAAGAGACCGTCAAAAGCTGAGTGGGGCAATGACCCCGCTGGCCCCCACCTGCTTCCGCCATTGATTTCCTCTATCTGAACCAAACAGCCGTAAACTTGTAATCCTCAAGAAGAAGTTCTTTGAACTAGACCCTACAACAAGCAAGAATTCAGTTACTGCTATGGTTGTTCATGAGGATGCCTCTGATGACATATTGGAGATTATGCCTGCAGCTAATAACACATTGATTCAAGAAAAGTCATCTGAGCTAATCACTAGTCCACTTTTGGACCTAATTGTAATGGAATAGCCTCTGCAGCCTTGCAACCTTGTTCTATCTAATGAACCAGATGACATTGAAGATCTGCGCATTGCAAACCTTTTTTATGAAGAAGAAAATGTTCCAAATGCTAGAGGTATCAAGCGCAGTCCTACTAAATACCATAAAATTTTAAAGGGCTTCTAAATACAAAACAATCTTACAGAATCCTGATTGAATATAGTCAATATACCTTACTAACTACCAAAGGTCCAAAACTTATCGACAATAGCTCGAAAAGTCTAATTAAATTAAATAAATATAATTACATTTAAATTCTCAATGTTCTTGCTCAATTTTTAATGTGAGAGAAACATACCACGTTATTTCTCACAAGGACAAACAACTTCGGTTGATAAAGTTTGCACAAGTTCTATTTTTACAAGAAAATTCAAATGAAAGATGGAAAAATCTTTCCAAAACTCAATAGGAAATAGTTATTCCCGAATACAAAGGGAAAGGACAGAGCTAGGCACGAAATGTGTGGTTTTCCCTACTTGACGAGGAAAAGAAAGCCTCCAAGTTATTTGTCGTTCAATCTGATTGGTCTAATTTGCTTTCCACTTGACCCAAGGAAACTAGCCAGGAAAGTTGCTTATAAATCATACCCGTCTCACTTCCTTCAGTCAGATAATGATGATCATGAAACATGAAGAAGCATGGAGCTGCAGTGCCCAACTCGGAACCACAATGAAACTGAAACTGAAGCTGAGACGAAATTTGCAGACCGGCCAAGATGCCCCACAAGAGACCAAGAAAATCGAATTGATCGGGTCGTCGCCAAAAGTTTACGTGGGTACCTCATCCCCAGTTGGCGACCAGATTCAGAGGCAAGCTGATGCACAAGCTTCTGAAACTCTGATCAAGAACTTTGATCAGCTTCCACCTCTGCTTCTAACCCAATCGATGTTCAACGATTCTGGTGATGAAGAATGGCTCTTTGAGAAGAAGCAGAATCAGCAGACTGAGCAATCTTCTTCTTCTAAAAGATTTAAAGATAACCAGGATGAACCCATGGCCGGTTGTGCAATTCGGACTTTGTGGCCACCAAAAGCACAATGGTTGCCTCAGGCTGGCATATACGCCTCGCCGTTCACCGTTCCACTTTAGTTTTATTTTGCTGTTGTCATTGTTCGAGGCATAGGTAGGTCGTAACTTGTATTTCAACTAGAGTTGATACCCGCGCCTTGACGCGGTGTATATTTATAAAACTGGTTAATGATTCAGTTGATTGATGGAAAAGTTTTTGATATATACTTCATAGAAACTTCAATATATTGTATATCACATATACATATGATTCTAATAATGGAGCTATTACAAAAACAACAACACTACATAACATAACATTTAGTGTTGTGTCCTACCCAAAATAGTAAATGTCTTGTAAGTGCACAAAGCAGAACAACTTATCTGGAGCAGTATGATCGAAAATATAGCTCCAGTTTTGACTGTACAAAATGCTCCTATTTGTTTAACTGTTTTTCACCAAAAACGCAATCTTAACTTATTAAGAGTTAGATAAAACACTGCAGATTTTTCCTTGCTTGGGTTCACAATATGTAAAGATCAATCAATGATTAAAGAATAAATCTATAGTCGGAAAAAAATCAGAAATGCATAATCATTCAAGAATTGACTATAAAAACTTGAATCTTTTGCAAGTGGTCAATAATAATCGGTGAAATTTTAGAAAATTTGATTTATAGGAAACTAAAGATAGGGAAAAAAAGACTAACTCTAAAGATCTATTTCATACACAGAAGAAAGGAAAGAAAAAAAAAAAAAACAAACACACACACAAAGCAAGTGATTAATTAACTGAAAAGAATATCTATCTCAAGCTCCTAAAGAGATTTATCTCAAAATGTCAAAGATAAGAACCTGACATAAAACCAAACTAAAAATGAGGAACCAACTCAATTGAAAGTAAACAAAACTAAAACCAAAGATGAGAAATTAAGTAAGTTAAAAGTAAACAAAACAAAAACCAAATATATTGCATTAGTATATATAACATAGTACTTCATCACACGATATTTAAATTAACTTAGTACGTTTTGTTAATTAGGAGTTGGTTTGCAATCAGATAATTTCGTTGGCCAAATCAAAGATGTATGTACTTCAATTAATATTCCGTTGCTAAAATAGAACCAAAATTGTTTCACCTTAATAATTAAGAAAATAAACTTGCTTAACCTTGGTCTATGATACCATTACCCTATTTTAGATTGACTTCGATAACAATACCCTTTGTGAGATCTATGAAAAAAAAAAAAAAAAAATTAAGACATGGTAATGAAGATAAGAGTTCAAAAATTACTTCACAACCCACAACACCCTCAACAACAACTAATTATATAAAATGCAATCATATATCTAGGGTTAATGGTAATTTTGTGGTTTTTTAAGAAACAGTGGGCATAAACGGAATCACACCCACCAAAAGTAAAGAGTATTAATATTATAAATAAAAAGTAATCTTATTCACTATTGTATATTTGTTCGCTGGCACGTATCCTTTGCACTTGATGCAGTTTTTGAATTATACATGATAATTTTCTTTTACAGGATTTTGTTATGCTGGTCTAACTGCGGGAATAATTTTTGAATGATATAATGTATGAAGATAGATATTACATGTTACAAAAATAACCTGGCAATTTTTTTTAATTGTAGTGATGGCTTTTGGGACGTCATTAGTGCAAAAAAGGCAGTTCAGCTAGTTCTGTAGGTAATGATTGTGTATTTCTTTAAATGCAATGTCAGATTGTATCCAATTTCAGTGATGTGACTATTTCCCCCTTTCATTTAACTGTGAGCTTTGCAGACGAGGGAGAGATGCCCGACGGATGGGGAGAATTTGGCAGAAAAGATTGCAAATATTTTATTGTTGACAGAGTCGATGTGACAGAGTCGATGTGATTATAAACAGTAGACCAACGTTTAGTATATAGGTAAATTACTGCATCAAGGAATCTGAAAGTTGATGAATAATGGTTTTTGCCAACCTTGAAGCATTTCCATCATATTCTGTAGTATACAGTATCAGATATGGATGGGTGAATGGGTCTGAAGATTGAAACATGAAAAAGACTAAAATGAGGCAAAAAGCAAAATAAACTCAAAACAATCATGTCATGACTCATAAGATGTTGACCTCTCATTTTACCCAGCTGTTGCCTTCAAATTCTATGAATCCTTGTGAGTTCTTTGAGGAATTCCTTGCGACTTTTTTGAGGAACTCTTATCTTAACAAGTTTCAGCTAGAACAGAGGATAGGACTAAAGTTCCAGTATCTCGACCATGAGTAGAAGAATTTAAGCATATGTACCTGCGTTTCCTTCCAAATTCAAGAGAACTGTAATGGTAGTAGTACTGTATTGTTTTTCTCAACATAAATGAAGAGTACTTTTTGAGTGGCTAGTTAACATCGGAAAGAACACAGCCACTCGATGCGTCATACTCATTCAGTTTGCCTTGCACATAAGAGAACTAAATTGTCTATTCTTTAAGAGAGCTTTCTGGTTATCAATGATTCCATATTTCTATTACAAGTACAGCGTCAATGGACTGCAATTCTCGCTAATAAGTACAACTGGCCAGTTCTGTGCAGACATTTTGAAGATCAGGAAGAATGCAAAGTCTGTGATCCTCTTATGTTGTATATGCTCCTTGAAGCCACTAATGTTGGCCAAAAGGGAAATGTACATTTTCTCTTGGTCAAAAACATCACTATAGGTCAACTTCTGGCAATGGCAGTTTCCAATAGTTCCATGAGTTAAAGTCTTCCTGCAAATTTTTTTGGAAATCAGGTTTATTTCAAACATAAAACATAGTAATGATTGTTACTGAGTCCCTCATGTGGGCAAACTCAGAGCAAAGTAAGAGTACGTCAGAGTTGCACATCTCTTTCTACCCATTTTAAAGTTTATTTTGCGAGGAAAGGATGCAGAAGATTTTAAGTTACCTGCTCAACCAATGAAGTTGGAGGAAACATGTCATTGACAAGAGTATGTAAAGATGTATACGACTTCACATCACCAGCACGATGGTGGCTGATGGCCACCTCACCCTGCCAATCAATGAGATATAAGAAAGTTAAGCCACAGAAAAATATGAGCATCGGCTCTTTGGTTGTGGAAGACAACAGTGAAAAGATAAAAACCTTGGGATTGATTATAAAAATCTTGCCCTTTGGAATCCCAATTTTTCTGTAGCTGAGCTCATCTGTATCTCTATTTCCAAAACCCGCATAAAATGGATTGTAATCCTGGGGGAATAGTTTTTTTATGTCCTGCGGTATATGATTAACACATAAAATAAGAACATGATCCAATGCCAATTAAAAGTGTGAATATGAATTTGAGTTGTATTTTATTGCCATTTACCTCTAAACAGGCAATTTTGAATTCATGCGGTGCTCTTCTTACAACTGCCATCAGGAAATGGGTGAATACAAACTAATCAATAAGAGCAAGTTAACCTTTCATTTAAATATTAATAAATATAAAAATAAAACTTCAAAGTAGGTAGCATTCCAATATTCAGACAAATGATACGCCAGCTGAATCTGGTCACAGCGCTATGATGTACATATAATCTAGATACTACCACATGCTCTTTATTTGGGATCAATGATGACAACAAATGGTCGAGTTAGTACCATAAAAGGGAAAGGAAAAATCATCAAGGAAATGATTTCTTATAGTTGAACCAGAGACCGAATACATAGGGAATGTTATAGGCTATCAAAAAGAAATACATGAACCAGAGAGACCCCCCACCCCAAAAAACAAAAAAAAAAAGTGGCTGCTCCTTCAGCCTGGGCACCCCATTATGAAGGTCAAAATTCACTGATTTGACCGAAAATTAAACTATCAGCTCTAAATTATTTTATTATTGTGGTAAACTTCATACAGTTAAAGAAACACATACCACCAACACTCTTGCTAATTTATGTTTCTCCACTATCAGTTTCCCTTTTGCTTTTAATTTTTCACAGACTCATTGGAAAACAAAAGGAGCGATGACAGTACATGCAAAAACTCTGTAGTAAGGTTAGTGCGTGCAAGCTGAAGTAGTTCTGAACATGTTAAGAGAGACAACCTCACCTTCGCGAAATAATGAAGGAAATAATCCATCAGGTGAGATAACAACAGGTCCACTGGGTAAAGCTTTTCCATCCTGCAAGTACAGAATATCAACAAGCAACTAACAAACTCAACACTACAAGCCTTATATGAGTTATATCCCTATGACCATAAAAGAAAGCAACCATACTTTGGTGATGTATTAGAATGACGGGTACCAAAGACCAGGTTTTTAGGTTACCTGTTTTAGATTATTTAAAAAGCTTCTCGTGAGGTATGCCTGTATAATTGCACGTGCACTCAGAAACAGTAGCTGATATCCATTTTCCTGTTGTTAAAGCAGGCCTCAGTATTAGATATCAATTTACAAAATAAAACCAGATCATTTCATAATGATGTATAAAACAATTAGTTGCGAGGGTCCAACAAACAAAACACGAGAGCTCAATTAAGATCAGGTTCTTATAGGCCAAATTGCCAAAATATTATGCAGTCACACTAAATTCAGTTGGATCACTGAGTTCAAGTCTTTAACAAAACATTAACATCATCGGGCTAAGACATAAGCAAGAAATGTACCTTAATTGCAGAGAACAATCTAGCCACCCCAGATTGTGTCCAATCCTTTCCAACTAATGGCATAAACTGACCTAAAACATCAGACCTGGAAACACGTATCAAGGTTAAAGTTGCATTGAACTAGGCAATAATAATAGTGTAATTCTTGTCCTTTATGGATTTTTGAACTTTTTTTTCTTTTATTTCCAACAGGTTTTATTGGTTTCTTGTACTATCATACAATAGTCCATGGGTACTAGTCTAACAAAACAGACCAGGTCATCTTATGGTTTTGCCCTATGGTGGTGGGGTGGGGAAGAAAATCACAACTTTCAGCATTGCTCAACTAATTCTGCATTAACAATTAAAAACATATTAAACAGACAGTAGCCTTACTTGGTGATAGTTCCATCAACATCAGAAATTACAATGCGTGCATTCCATTTCCACAAGTATATATGTGCATCGACCTGGTAAACAGAAGCATCAGTTGTTAGGAAAATCCAACTATGCACGCTACTGTTCAGATTTAAAAGAGCACCAAATATTGACAAACCTGTTGTGTTCCTAAAACTCTGGTAGAGAAACTGAAAGTTATCACATTTTGGCCATCTTTGAGATTTAGAGATGCTATCTGCTCAGTGGTGGGAATATTTGTCCTTACAAATTGCTTTTGAGGGGACTCAGGAGTTGCTTCAACTTGAGAGTTATGCAAACTGGATTCAGAATCAACAAATTCCTCCTCATTTGAAGAATTACTGCTGGTGTGCTCAAGTGTTTTGACCCTTCGGAATGGAATAGCCCACAGCCTCCATCTGCGTCCAGAAGGAGTGGACGGTTTTTCTGTATCATCTTGTTCTACAGGAATTGCATCCTTGCTCTCAAGGGGTAAATCTAGACCAAATGCAGCCATTCCGAGAACAACAGGAGCTGCTTTCTCCCATGAAAAGTATCTATCTTTAAATCTGATGATCAGGTTTTCATTTTTTATAATTGCTGAAGCAGAAGCTTTGAAATCCTCTGCAGAAACATGATGGGCATCAAAGGCTTCAGCAGCAGCAGTCATGCCCATACCCGCCCGAAGTTCATTCCTACACAGTGAGATCTCAAACCCTGAAAATTGCATAATGGATAAACAAAAATAAGATTCTAGAATCGAGCGGAAATAGAAAGATTCAAAAATGTTAGATAACAATGGAAGCCAGTAAAAGGTACTTACTAGTACTTGAATAATCTTGTGTTATTTCACTGGTAGATGCTGTTCCTGGTTCTATCAACTCACTTTTACTGCATTCATCTCCGGTTTCACCTCTTTCTTGCCCAGTCTCTGTCCCATTAACTTCTGCCAATGCATTGCTGACAGAATGTTCAGATACACTGTCATTACTGATTTCTTCTTCCTTCCGTTCTAAACCATTGCTGACAGAATGTGCGGAAATTTGTTCATCCTTCCTTTCAAAATCAAAGCTGACAGACTGAACAGAACTGCTGTCAGCACCCATTTGTTCATCCTTCCTTTCTATATCATTGCTGACAGAATACATTGAAGTGCTGTCAACACTAGCCTCAGATGCAAGTCCTGAATCATTTCCAACTTGTAAATCTGGAGACATATTGTTGTCAGGTAAATCAGAACCACAGGAAGCAGACAACTCATTGTTCTTTTTTAGTTCGACAATACCAGCATCCAGAGTCTGTTGAGACTGTTCTGTTGAATCCTCATCTTCAACATCATTTTTACCAGCACGTTCGCCCAGCTCTGTTAGCTCCAAGCAGCTCCCAGAAAGCTCTGCCTTATTAGCAATTACATCTTCTGAATCACTATGCATCTGAAGATCCCTGTCCGGGCTTGAAGTCTTTTGAGTTTCTTGAGCTTGATAGGCCTGTTCTTCTTTTCCTTCACAAACTTCAATTTGGAGACCAGTATCATTATTATTATTTTGAATGCTGCGAACTTTACTGGCTGCAACACTAGTTCTAGGTGCATCCAGCTTACTAATATAATCAGCGGCCCAAGCATTCTCTCCCGAACTCAACTCCTCATTTCCTTCACAGAAGTCAGTCTCTTCACCGGGGCCCAGATTAAACCGAGGCGTGTCTAATTGCAAATTCTCTGCATTCTGTTCTGATGCTGAGATGGGGGCAGTCAATACATGACCATCCACACTCACCAATATAACTTCTGGGCTTAAAGTCTGTGATTCCCCAAGAAGATCAGTATCAAAATTATCATATCGAGACGACCCATACTCTGATAACTCAGCTGAACCTTCTAGAGAAGATTGATCATCTTGAAATTCATAAAACTTCCGATCAACATCAGATTCCGCCCTCTCTAACCGATTTGCACCAAATGAATCACATTCATGCAACACTGCCGAATCAGAGACACTATGCTCAAGTCTAGGATGGTCAAGATTACCTGCATTCTGGCCATCTCCATCTTCTCGTTTTAAATTATCCGGATCAGCCCCATTCGCCTCACTTCCTTTGCTAGGATCAACCTCCCTTATAAAGTAAGCCTCACCCGAGTTATCAAGATACATATGGAAGTTGGCATCGATGCCATTCACATTTATCCGAACAACCTTCTCCGCACCTTTCAAAACACCCTGAAATTTTCCAAACCGAACATACCAAGGTGTACTTCGGAACGTCCCATCTTGCTGCTGAACAACAATGACATCAACTGCCCCGCCGAAAGGATGAAAGGGGGTGGCAACAGAGTAAACACCTTGGGAAATTAGGCTCCCAACTTTGCCAACCACATTCATCTGGTCAGACTATCCCACCTCTCCAAATTTAGTGAAACCCCAATTAACATCTAAACTCAAAATCTTCAACTACTATTATGATCTGCAGAACAGAAAATGGAACCAAAAAAATCACACATTAATTCACCAACACAGAAGTGCAATCAAGACCCATTTAGGCACTGATTTTGAAACCAAAGTTTCAAACTTCACGAGTTTCTAGGTAATCAAACGAAGCAAGAACCATGATTCTCCAATACAATAATCAAAGAACAGAATCAAACCCAGTAATTATTAACGAAAATGCTTTGAAAGCTTCAATCTTTATGCATCAAAATCAAAGAAACGTAAAATAATTTGATGATTTGTGATGTTGAACTTACCGGCTTGACTTTGGTGAGCAATCAAACAGCTCAAAGACTCCAACTTTGTTCGAATGTTGATCTTTCTTGGGCTTCTGGGAAATTGGGAATGCTGTGCTGCTTCTTGGGTTGAAGTCAGTTTAAGCTTTTGGAATTTTCGTGTGGGACGATTATTTGGATAATAAGAGGAATAAACCAGGAAGAGAAAACACCATGGCTAAAACCATTAAATAGGTACTCCTGGAATGGAATATCAAAAAGGGTACTGTAGATGAGTGAAATTACGGGGATGCTTCGCAGTACAGACGTGTAATTGTGGCGGTTTGGGAAAGGATATTATGGTAATATTTGTGTAAGTTTCTTCGTTTAGTTACATGTCGTGTCGCCATGTTTGAACGGGTTGAGTCGGACCTCTCCACCTCGGCACCTCGTGGTGCTGCTCGAGTGTTCGTCTCGAAGAGAACAAAAAATTAATACGGTCTAGATATAAGTTTCCCATAATATCCTGAGTTAAATACAAATTAGGTGGTCCGAGAGAGGTTTGCAAAAGCAATGTCCTGAGACAGAATTTCGTCCCCCGCACCTTTGCAGCTTGATTGAATGTAGACGGCTATCCTGCAGGATACAACTCTTGATCCAACTCATCTTGGCCTCTGCACAAATATCTTGAACCCTAGCGAACTTCACTTGTGTTCTTATCAGACTATAACGAACTCGTACAATAAGACTCGAGCTAAACAAATGTCTCGAAAAAAGTTGTGAATTTGTGTAGTGGAACCGAGCACAAGACCTTATCATCATGACTCGTATTAAACATGTTCTCGAATACTAGCTTCAAATGAACTGAGAGGTGAAAACAAAGAGAGGGTCTCGATATTTATCTCGGAGCTCAACTTATTGTTTTCTTTCTTTCCTCTTAACCTTTGAAGTATCTCACACAAACGGGATATTGTTATGACCTTAGTTTTGGAACAAATGGTTTACCTTTTTTTCGCTCATCAAATACGAAAGAAAGATCAACCACGATTTTGTTGGAGATATTCACCTCAAGCATTAAATAAATAGTAACCTGAATAAGATGGTGATATTTGAAAAACAAGAAAGCAAAGTAACAGATATTCAATTAATCGTTTTGAATAAACAAAAAAGATGTGGCAGTTTTAAATGTTTTCACTCATTGTGTATGCCAGCTATTTTTGAATAAATTTTTGTCATATTCTATAAGAAAAACAAAAAATACAAAATTGAATTTGAAAACTCAACTATCACATAATTTGGAATCTAGACCAAATGCCAAAAGGAAAAGAAAAATATTCAGAAAGTGACATCGTTGGCTTACAAAAATTATATCCCAGCCACATTAATGGTTTCATGTACCTCGTTTGTTTTTTGTCAATTCATAACTTTAATATGTTTAACGTAGACATCTTCAATTCCTCAAAAAAAAAAAACGTAGACATCTACAATTTAGAACAAAGGCCATTTGTGACATTGTACAATTGGATCTCTCCGAAGACGATAGAGTCATAGAGACCCGATTATGGGCTTTTCGGCCTTCTCAGCCCAAAATCCGTTAACTCGGTCAATCACCGAATCACGTCCAACACAAAATGTGCAAGCCCACTTTTCCTTAATTTTGTTTGCTGCCAGATTTCCAAAATTAGCACATGGTGACCACCAAAATAAATTATTGGGGTGCTAAAAAAGACTATATTCACCTATCAATGAGATCCAAGGGATGCGATCTTTCTTGGTTTAATCTACAGTATTTTGAGTATCTAGTGCCACTTCCAAGCTATTGTATGAGAAATAGAAAAATTTCGATTAAATGACGCTCCAATTCCAGATATATACCATACAAGACACTGTTCACATTTGTATTTCAAAAACACTTTGAACAAGTGTGAGGAAAATAACACTAAGACCCCGAAAATCGTCGCAAACCGCATTTATAATCTCAATTGGGTTAAGGTAGGGCTTATGACATTTGTTAGCGTAACATAAATATGTTCTCATTTTCTCATCAGTCTCGCTCGTTCTCTTTTACCCAAATCAAACGTGTTATCCTGATTCCATATATGACCGGATCTAATTGAATACGGTAAATCCTACCATCGAAACAATTCTACAGTGTGGCAAATTTGGGAAAATTTGCAGTGAGTCCACCCTTACTTGGAAGATGGAACAAGAATCCCCTCCGAATTATAGGTTCACGTTCTGCAAATGATTCCCCAACAAAGTAAAAGATTCCGGGCCTGCCGACCCTGCCGTCCTTCCCAGCCCAAAACAGGCCCAATTGAGGTTCAATCCAGATCCAGGTTCAGGGTCATTATCGTCAAACCAAAACAAATCTTAAAATCCACGCCAGAAAACTTTGCTTCCTTCGTCCCCAATATCCACCCCTCTCTTCCTCCTCGATCTCCCCCACCTCTCCTCCTCTCCTCCATTGACCTCGGCGTCGATGAACCCCAAAATGACGAAACTACCCCTCGTCGCCCCTCTCCTCCTCGCCGTCCTCCTCGCCCTCGCCTCCCTCGCCGCGGCGGAGATCAAGTCCCTCACGATCTCCGCCGACACCCGCCCCATGATCCTCTTCGAGAAATTCGGCTTCACACACACCGGCCACGTCACCATCAGCGTCTCCTCCGTCTCCGTCACCTCCAAGATCGCCGACATCGACTCCTCGCGGCTCGGCTTCTTCCTCCTATCGGAGGAGTCCCTCCTCCAGGTCCTCGTCGAGATCCAGCAGAACCCTCAGCTCTGCGTCCTCGACTCTCGCTACATCCTCCGCCTCTTCAACTTCCGCAACCTCTCGCCGCCGCCGGCCTCCACCTTCAACCACTCCTACCCCGTCACCGCCCCCAACGAGTACTCCCTCTTCTTCGCCAATTGCGCGCCGGAGACCACCGTCACCATGGACGTCCGCACCGAGGTCTACAACCTCGACCCCGACGGTTCTCGTGACTACCTCTCCGCCGGCCTCACCCACCTCCCCTCGCTCTTCTCCGTCTTCTCCGTCGCGTATCTCGCCTTCCTAGGGTTCTGGATCTACCTCTGCTACTCTCACAAGCTCTCGACGCACCGGATCCACATTCTCATGGGGGGACTCCTCCTCATGAAGGCCTTGAATCTCATTTGCGCCGCCGAGGACAAGCACTACGTCAAGGTCACCGGCACGGCGCACGGCTGGGATGTGCTCTTCTACATTTTCCAGTTTCTCCGTGTGGTTCTGTTGTTTACGGTGATCGTGTTGATCGGGACCGGGTGGTCTTTCTTGAAGCCGTTTCTGCAGGAGAAGGAGAAGAAGGTGTTGATGATTGTGATCCCTCTGCAGGTTCTGGCCAATTTGGCTTCGGTTGTGATCGGCGAGACCGGGCCGTTTATTAAAGATTGGGTGACCTGGAACCAGGTGTTCTTGTTGGTTGATATTATCTGCTGCTGTGCTATTATTTTCCCCATTGTGTGGTCGATTCGGTCTTTAAGGGAGACTTCCAAGACCGACGGGAAGGCGGCTAGGAACTTGGCCAAGTTGACTCTTTTTAGGCAGTTCTACATTGTGGTTATTGGGTACTTGTACTTCACAAGGATTGTGGTGTTTGCGCTTAAGACCATTGCGGCTTATAAGTACCAGTGGGTGAGCAATGCCGCAGAGGAGACTGCGAGTCTTGCGTTTTACATGGTCATGTTCTATATGTTCAGGCCGGTGGAGAGGAACGAGTACTTCATTCTTGATGAGGAGGAAGAAGAGGCTGCAGAGATGGCTCTAAGGGACGAAGAGTTTGAGCTTTGAATTGGGTAGAATTGGTTCTGTGCTGCCCCTTTGTATTGATATGATGCCGCTGATGTTTTGAGTTCCGCTTATCGGACATATGGATAGAGTTGCTGGGTCAGGTCTGCTGCTACTACTGTTGCCTCATCTGTTTACCTTTCAAATTGTATTATTTTTCAAATGAAATGACTTGTTATAAGAAGTTTGATGCTTTAAGATACCATCTGTGTAGCTTATATTTGTTAGGATTTTCATCTTTAAATACTGCTAATGATTTTCAATTCATAATTCTGAGAATATTTGTGCACTATAATGTCATGTGAATTAAATTCTGTATGTAGTGCTAACTTTTCCCGCCTGAATGTGATATGTAACACTTAATTTATGTCATCCATATAGGTCTGCTAATAGAAAATAAACCGTAATGCTGATAAGGGAAAGCACAATAGTATCAGAGTTAAGCTATTCATTCCAAGGTGTGATAATTTCATTCATTCATGATGGTGATAAGCTTAGTGCCATGAGGTTATTTATTGTAATTATACTCTTTGAAGATACTTGCAATGTGTTGGGGGTTCTATATTAGTCAGAACAGTGTGCAGGCTTTTAAGTGTCTTTCATTTCTGATATAGTTAAATAGCTACATTTTTCCTAAGCCAATTAGGACTCATTACGAGTAGCTAAGACTGTTAATAGTAAGCTTAGTTGAAGGCATAAGGTAAGACCACACAGCACTAAGAAGATTAATGAGTACATTAGACCGGTAACGGTGTGCTTAGTTCTAACAAGCAGATGCACAGAATAGGATCATAAGGCACTAGGAAGTTAATGAAAGAGAACTTAAAACTGTTAATACAAGCTTAGTTGGAAACTTCCAGAGGCAGAGGATAAGGTTACAAGGTTACTGCTACCATTTGTATTAGAAGTTTGAGAGCAACTTTTGTTGACCTCTAAGACTTGCCTCAAGCTCAGCCGGAGCTAATCTGTAAGCATGACATTTCAAAGAAGATAAATTGAGACTGGCGACAACTGGTCATTTAGGAAAGGGTTAATCTTCATTGGACCTCTGAGTCATAATTCAGAGGTTAGTAACCAGCTTCTTTGTGTTTGTCTTTATGCAACTTTGCAGATTGAGTTGTTCCATAGATCTTACTATGATCAAAGTGGAGATGTTCTGCTCTTTGGGCCTGTGCTCACAGGGGTTCTTTTTATTTCACTTTTTTTGTTTCAAAACTGCTTCTTCTTCTTTTTTCAGAAAGGTTGATATGGCTGTACATATTACTGTTTCTATGCACCTTGTTGCTTGTCCTCTCCTTGAAAAGACTCATTATTCTCAATCAGATGCTGGTGAAGTATTCTTTTTTTTGGGTGGAAGCTAGAGAATACTTATTTTTGTTAAAGCTCCTACTTTTTTTCACCCTATGTATTTCACATTCAAACTTGATGATGGTCTGTGTAGCTCTTTTAGTTGAAACTTTGCATTGAATTCATCTGATGATTTATATGCCGAGTAAGAATCGTGTATGAAGTGGTTGTTTGTTTTGTATAAAAATGGCAGCATCGATAGTTGACCTCTACACTGGAAGTAACATCAGTTCTTCATTGCTTTTTTCCATTTTTGAGCTCATACAAATGCTAGCTCAGAAGAGTGAGTTCAGCTGGTGTGTTAAAACGCACACTCTATAATGGCTTTGTATTGAATCATGTCATGAACACCTTGACAAAAAGTAGTGCTGATTTTGAACATTCTATCTTTGTTAGCGCCATAATTGGTAAATGCCTCCTACAATTGATTCAAAGATTTTGTATTACATTCATTTTGTGTTTTGCTGGCATTTTATTTAGTTCGTCTGCACAATAGGATGAGCAATGCCACCAAACAACCCATCTGGGCATGTGATATATCTGCTCCAAAATTCAAGATCCGCTTAAGAACAAAGAGGAATACCGATTGCTATTGCAATACTATATTACAAATATTGAGGTAGTCGCTTGAAACAACAGTCGAATCAGTTTGTTCAGTTTGTTTTGTTTCTATATAATGCCTAGGAAAGATCCTAATTCCTAAGCTAAACAATACTCACTACTCAGTATTGTAGGAAGTGAAATACAGTAAACTACTTGTACATGTGTTACTGCCAAAGATATTATCACTGAAACATACGTTAAACTGTTTTTGCTAACAGAATCAATAGCATACAGAAGAGAAGACATGTCCAAATTACAAGCATGCAGTAGTTATTCATATTAGTTCAAAGGAATCATCAGAAGGGCGTGTACAAATTACAAGCATGCAGTAGTTATTCATATTAGTTCAAAGGAATCATCTGCATTGTTACTTCTGATTCAAAGGAATCATCTGCATTGTTGCTTCTGATGATTCCTCGTGGAAATAAGTTTTGTTAACAATGACTTCAACCTCCTAGAACCGGGTCCTGGCCTTAAAACTCCATAATTTTCACTCTGCAGGCCTGAACATAAACTCTGCGTCTTTTCTTTCCCAGAACACCATCCCCCATAAGCAAATTGTCCGCGGCGTCGTTTAAGCAGCTGTTGATCAATTTTTTTAAGCACAGGGGTATTCTCCTTGAACTTTCTAGCGAATGGACGGTTGCTTTGAACCATTCTTCTAAAATCTCTGAGTCCGAGAGACCTGGGATGTTGCTTTGGAGGTGTATCCCATGAAATGTAGTGGAGGTCATGGTTGATGGTGGTGTTTTTGTAGTCTTCTGAGTTGCATATGAGAGTCTGGAAGTAACCTTCAGGAGATGAGACAAAGTTGGTGTAGTAGAGGAGGAGGGTTCTGGGCAGATTGTCCCAACCCACTACGCAATATTCGGCAAAAGACCTTGATAGCATTGTCCAAGCTGAACCTGTGTATAGCTTGAAAGCTGTTGGGAGAGTCCTTTGTTTAATGACCCACCATAGCTCTGATTTATTGAGGCTGTAGAGTGCTGGGTCTATTGTAATAGGCTTGCCTCTCTTGTTTAGTTTCCAACCCAAGTGACTGGTGTGCTGAATAAAATTGAGATCTCTTGGCAAGTCAGAAAAGGCATGGATCAGATCATCTTGAGTAATGAGAGGATAGTCAGAAGCACTGAGATTGATGAACCAATCCCACCTGCTGCAAGTCCTCAAGAGCAGAGCCAAAGCATGAATAGTGGTAGCAAGCATGGTTGGTCCTCTATAGGTTACCAAGTTGGGTTTTCCCACAATCCAAACATTACCCACTTGCCCAAAAACTGGGTTTCCACCCACAAACTCAGCTATGTCTCTGTGTTCTGCTTCCGTTGCTTCATAATCCATGTGGATCAGATAGTAATTTCCAGGATGATAAAGGGCATAGAGCATGCGTTTGAGTTTAACGGAATCGCCTTTTGAAGCTGAGATCAGATATGAAAAGGTCACTGGATATGGGTTAGTAATACTCATATTGGATTTGGTCAGATTGATGATGGGCTGAGTGGGTGTTGTTAATCTGGTTGGAATCAAGTGCAGAAAAGAGAAAAGAATTGAAGTTAGCATCAGAGATACTACCAAAACTTTGATACCCATTATTACAGAAGAAACAATGGCTGTGTTTGGGACACATGATTACATTGGAGAAGGATATATAGACTGGAACAGATTGCACAGATCTGATCTTGTGTTTGGTACTTTGGCAAAAGATCAGATAAGAGAGGGATTAGCTAACTGACATTCAACAGAATATAATTATATTAAAAAATAAAAATTGTAAGATTAAATAAGCTAATCGGAGCACCTGGGACAGACTAGCAATTCATGCCTGCAATGAGGTAGAAGAAGTGGAGGTTCGGAGGTTGAAGACGATGATAGAGGATGAGGATTTGATGCCTGTTATGAGGTAGAAGACGGAGGTTTGGTTGGTGGTTGAAGACAACAATGGTGGCTGAAGGTTGAGAGAGAGAGAGAGAGAGAGAGAGAGAGATAGAAAGAGTGGTTGCCGGTGACGGGTAAGTTTTATCTCACCATTTCAACCAGATTGGATATCCTGTTGAAATGTAGTGCACGTTGAAGTCCTACAAGAGCTGGCTAGATTAATCTCGAAAATGTGAGTGAGTACGAAATTATGAAAGAATATGGTTGAAGCAAGCTTAAGCATAATCCCTGTTCTATTTTTTTCGATGAAACAAAATAAAAACAGAAACCTCTAAAAACTCTCATTCTCAACTAATCCAAATGAAACACCGGAGACAATGTGAGGAGAAGGCAGTAAAATCATATTAATGGAGAGGAAGATGAAAAACCAAACGAAGCAAGCCGATCTGCAACAAAGTTAGCTTCCCGATAAACATGACGGAATAATCCCTTCTTTATACTTCCATCTCCTATAGTGGAAACAAGCCACAAATTCTAATAGTAGTATCAAAATCACAACAATTTCTAACATATCACAACCTGACAAGCTAACTTTTATGAGATTGTTTATTGTGTGGGTTACCAAACACAATTGTCTATCAGATATGAGATATTTATCTCCAATCCAGGACCTATATCCGGTTAAACAAATGCAGCAAATGTCAGTTCTTAAGAGTTGAGGAAGAGAACCAAAGATAATAAAAATTGTTTTTTTTTTTTCGATTTCATAGTAAAAATGGTTAAAACTTAAAAGACTACATTGTGAAATAAATGGAAAACAAATAATCAAGTGTGTGGGATTAGATCTGTGGGATTTTGGGTTCCTTGCTTTTAATAAATACTGTTGAGATCTGGAGCCTTGTGGAGTTGTGGTTAGGACGTTAGGTTACTAAAGCTTTTCTAATTAAAGCTTCAATGTTGGGCTTGCAAGTCGTTGAACATAAACTAAAAGGGCCAGGTTCTGAATTTAGATTAGTTAGCAAAAGCTGCAAAAGGAAGAACAAGGCCCCAAAGAAGCACATGGCTTTAGGACACTCTACATAACTGAAAGCAGGTGCTTGGTTTTCCAGAGGGCCAGGGTTCTTCCAAAGCTATCAAAAGGGAGAACAAGGCCCCAAGCAAACTGTGGCTTCAGTAAAAATCTCAATGGACCCCCTGGCTATTGCTAATGATTACAAGTTTCAGATTATACTGATGAGCCCCGTTGGATTAATCAAGTTTTTGCAGCAGGCGTATTGATTAACTTCCTGGAGACTTAGAGTGCAAGTCTCCATCGGCAAAAAGCCAATGCGTTTGGTGGTTATTATCATAGTGCCCAGAGTTGTCACTCTTAGCTATCATATGAGTGTCATCAAGATAAAACCCTATTTGTTACAATTTCGGAACTGTTCTTGTAGATAGTTTGACACGTTATGTTGTTAGATTGTCAATCAATCACGTACACGAAGAAACTCGATATATTATGTTGCAAATTCATGGTTGTTAATGTGTGTCTCTTCCTATTATTTCAAATGCAAAATTTCAAGATTTGCAGTAGGAGGATGAGAATGAGAACACTCCTAAATCCAACGCCAACCCAATTATTTCATTCACCATGGTCCATTGTTCATTTCAGTAGCTTTGTTTTTAGTTCTATCTTGTACTTGGCACCTAATCTTTGGAGTTTTCACCCGTAACTAAAGGCTTTTCCTTTAGACACACAACCATTCTACTATTTTTGACCAAAAGAGCTAGCAGTCCCTTTCATATCTTCCCTCCCAATCGAATCCAAATCCAGAATTAGCAAATATTTTCTGCTAAAGTCTGTGTTAATGTATAGTTTTCAAGCTGCAACTGTTGGAGGCTTTCATATAAACCAATGGGCAGTTCCAGCTATAATTTTCTGCAAATGAGTATGACCCTCTAAAACTAGTCCTACTATGCAATGAAAATGAAGGTTTGAAACATTACTTGCTGACTGAAACTTTCAACCCTGCACAGTTTAGCTATTCTTTACCAAAACTTAGCAACCCTGCTAGTTAAGTTTTCATGAGTCAACTATAAAATTAGTTAAGCTACCGATATATGCTAAAACTAAGTTTATATTATTAGTCTATATCATGAACCAAACTAGGCCAAAAGCCAAAGACAAATCACTCTAATCAAATGCAAAGTACCCAAAAGCTATGATGAAGTAATAAAAAGTACCTTGGTAAAACCCAAATAACCAAATTACTGTTCTGTTGGTATCTTGGTTTTTCTTTTATGCATCTACAAAGCATAGAAACAGAGGATAGTCCTGAAGAAAAAAAAAAAAAAAAAAAGAACACTAGACCAAGAACATTCAAGTACAGAAATATTGCAGAACCAAATTTGACACATATTAGAGAAATTTAAACACAAACACAACATCATCTCTGGCTTATAAATTACAGAAGCACCAAAAACCAAAGAAAAAAAATCTAGTTTATGACTTAGTCTTGATCATGATTCACAACATCTACACTAGCAGAACAAGACAGAAGCCTCTGAAAGATTCTAAACAGAGCAGCAGTTGAATACTCCTTCACTTTCCTCAGAACCAAACACTTACTCTTCTTACCCTTCTTCTTCTTACTCCTCTTCCTCTCATCGTTGTTGTTAGTTACCATTCTCTCCTTGACTCTGCCAAAGCACTTCTGGGTCTTCTCCGGCACGGTCTCTTTCCTCGTGAACGTGTAGCTCCTCAGGTACATTTGCCTGCATGATATGCTGTCCACCACTCGAGGGTGTTGGTGGTGCCAATGCGGCACCCCCGCCGCATTGTACCGCCGCCCCTTGGAGCTCACAGACCGCACGAACTCCGCGTCGGACTCAGGCCACTTGTACAGGTTGACGTAGGTGGCCCGGATCGGCACGCGGGGATCGCGGGCGTCGCTGACACAGTTTGATATACAAACTGAGGTCATTTTCTGTGTTCTGCAGTAAAGGCTGAGAGAGACAGAGAGTTGTTGTGTGAGGGGGGTTTTAGGGTAGTGTTATAAATTGTGGGGATGATGAGTTGGACCAACAGAAGAGGAAAATAAAACACAATAAGACTTAGATTGCAAGAAAAGATAGATGATAGGCAAAAGAGGAAGAGAAGGAGAAGGACAGATGGGTTGTGTGTGTGTGTTTGATTTTGAGGTTTGGATGAATTGTTTTAATTTGTAGTGGGGAATTAGGCATGTTATTATGAGAGTGGTGTATATAATGATTTGGCATAATTGGTAATGACTGATTCTTTGGATTGGTGGCATTGGTGTCAATGGTGTGTCATTGTGAAATGGTGTGTGGTGCTGGGCATGAGAGGTAGATGGCCTAAAGAAATCTCTACCTGCTTGAGCTTGACACTGGTGTGGACTAATTATGGGCTTAGATGCTTATCTTGAAAACCCTAATCTTTGTCAGCCACCAACTTCTTTCTCGTACATTCTAATGATATTCTACCAACAGGAGAAATTGAAGAAAATATTTTTTCCCCCTCATATATACTTGTAGTCGGTTGTAGATAAAACAACCTCCCAAACCCGTAAACCAGCAGACAATCCACCATGACTGAGATAGCTGAGGCCATCCTAAGGTTGTCCACTATGAGCAGGATGGGCCGGGCTCAATCTCGGTGGCAATAGGGGCCGGGACCAATCACAGAGGGAGAAGGAGAGGCCTGTGGTGAAACATCGGCAAAGACATTTGTCCCACATCGATTAACAGATAGAAAGAGAACTCACACTGGGCCAATAAATATGGCTCATCCACCAGTTTGTCAAGTAATATTAACTACGATAGTAATTATGCTTCAACTATAAAGACTGACTTTACCATCGAAGGAGGAAAGATCAGAAGACCCCGCTCATCCTTTTACTCGCAGGTCTCCAAGAAGGGAAGACTTATCATCAACCGGACATGCCTTAAGCTTCTGCAACCCACTCCAGGATTGTACAGAAACATTTGGCGCCGTCTATGGGAATCTCTACCAAAAACCAGTGTGACTCGATGACTGAGTCAAGCGAGCAACAAGAGCAAGATATAGGACGGGAAGAGCAAAAGGAAGCGATATTCGGGAGAACCCCGGAGACCGGGGGAAGGAGTTCCCGGATCATGAGAATAGGTCACCGAGAGGAAACGCCAGAGGGAACGATGCAAGACCTCAATCCCCAAGAGGTAGCCGAGATGTTAGAAGGGATGAGGGCGCAGATCACCCAGCTGGAGCAGCAGAGGGTTCGAGATCAGGAAGAGGCCTCCGAGAGAGAGCATCGTTTAGAAAGGAACAACGCCACCCTCATGAGCGCATTGGCCTGGGGGATAAGCAGCGGGAAAAGCTAGATCGAACGGCTATGTTCCAGTAGGCGGATACAACAACTTTAATAAGGGAAGCCCGCATGATCGTGCATGTCAGAGTAAACTTGTTCCCGGAGGGATGAGGGACGAGAGGCCGCCGCCCTTGCCACAGCCCATCCCGGAAGTTCAAACAAGGGGACCGGCAGAGATGGAGGAAACGCTAAGGGCCATTCAAGATAACGTGGCAAGTTTAACAGAAAGGGTCACGGACGCCAAGAGGAGGGCGTTGCATAATCCAACCCGCACGAGTTTCAAATAAAGATGATGACCGTTCACAGTGACGATCACCCAGACCGTCATGTCAAACTCGGCCAAGCCGTTGAAGCTGAGCTACAATGGAGATCGTGATCCCCATCTTTTTCTCGACAGCTTCAAGTCTCATACGAATGCTACGGGATACATGGACGTGATATGTTGTAACATGTTTCAGGAGACTATAGCGGGAGAAACGTTGAGCTGGTTCTACGAGCTCCCGTCAAACTCGGTTGACTATTTTAAGCAATTGGCAGATAGATTCATCAATAGGTTCATCTTACGCACGGACGGGCAGAGCACCGCGCAGCTGTTTAAAGTGAAGCAAGATAAGGGAGAGAAGCGTGAACCGCTGGCAAGGAGCCACGACCAGGGTATGGAATTTCGATAAAAGCAAAGGGCAAAAGGCAAAAAGAAGGGGGTGGGAAGATGTCAGGCAGGTAGTACAACAACCCCCAAGGGAAAACAAAGGGATCCTACTAGGATACCGGATATGTGAAAGCAACACCGGTAGCCCAAGAGCATTTCTCGGCACTCAACGCTACCTATGAGGCAATATGGAATGAGAATAAGTCAGTCATCTCGCCTCTCTTGGCCAGAAAGTTCCCAGCTTCGCGGCTTACCAAGGAAGACACCGGGAAGTTTTACGGGTATCACGGGGAGGCAACCCACCACGTAAATAATTGTGTGGAGTTAAAGAGAGCGGTGGAGAGCCAGCTGAAAGAGGGGAAGTTACAGCAGTATATACCCGGGCAGAGGCAAGTAGGAGCAATCCAAGTGTTCGAAACAATTAACACCATCCGCGGTGGGTCCATGATAGATAATAGGAGCAACAAGGCTAAGAAGCAGTGTACGGGAAAAAGAGATGGTAGGGAGGTGATATGAGCACAAAGTGTGACGTTCTTAATATGTTTATACCCTTTATTTACCCTTTGTTAACTCTTATTTAGTTGTTTTAGCTTTATATTTGTGTTTAGTGTAGAATAATTGCTTAATTTAGAAATATGTAGTTTTTAGTATTAGAATACATAGTATTTTCGGATTTGAATAATTTGGTGTTGAAATTGTGCTAAGTGTTGGAAACCCTTGTTTACTCAGGATTCCTGTCTTGATCAAGATTCCATCTTTCCTCGAAGCCTAGTCCATGAAGGAGAGGTCCAAACCAAGTCCAATATGGAGAAGAAGATCTAAATTCGGCAGAATTTCAAGAATATCCAAGCCTTGAAAATCCGGATTAAATCGGGGAGAATTCCTGTGCACGTCTGTCAACTTCAACGGACTCTCCAGGACAGCTCACAATGAATCAGAAAACGTGCCAGATATGGATAGAAAGCTACGGGAGTCTAGTTTCCAAATCAATTGGAATCACCTCAATATCTATTTTCTAGAGGGAGTTATGACGTAATCATCAGACGGAGGTTATTCTGCCGAAATTGAGAAGAACAAGGAATACTAAACCAACTTGGTTTAGGCTTTGTGGCCGACTTCTCTAGGGTTTTTCCTCTATATAAAGCACGACTTCAAGGACAGAAGATGATCATCAACCCGTGCAAATAACACCAAAGCCTTTGCCGAAACTCCATCAACCTCCAAACACCACAATCCGATCCCACCTTCAACATTTGTCCAAAGCAAGTAGCCTAGGATTCTGCTCACTCGAAGAATAGAACAAGTAGGGATATTCTGAGAGTGTATTTCATCTTCTATTTTCGGATTGCTATGTGTTTGTTCTCGTTTATGTTTGTTTAGGTTTTTGCTTAAGTATGTTTCGATTCTTGTCTATGAGATAGAAACACTTTTGAACCATGTTTTGAATTAAAGTTTTCAATTTTTAATCAATGATTTTAGGTTTTATGCCGTGAGTTTTATGTCTATATACTTTAAGATTTTCGGTGCATTCTTCCATTATCATGTGTAGTTGATACAAGTAGTTGATATTGCATGTGTTAATCATCCAAAGTTCGACTTTGATACAAGTAGTTGATAAGTTGCATTGTCTTTGTTATTTCACCGATTTTCTACCTATGTTTGATTGGACTTGTGACTTAAACACATCGATTCTTTATGTGATACGTAATTGCATGATTAGTTTATGTGTGTGACCTATAAGTAGAGCACGTAGCCGAGCTTGTTTGTGTCACGATGTTGAATGAAACCCGTAGTCTAATTCTAAGTAGGTCTATGTCATAGGAACCACGTAGGAACTTATGTGCATATCAAATTTAGGTTGTATAATTGCTCACGGTGTAGACTTAAATGAGATTAGAGATCGTCTTCTTTGTTCTTACATGGTTGTTTGGTTAAGTTTGCATGATTGTTGGTTGATCACATGTAAATATGTATAGAAGTAATTTAGGATTTATTTTCATTGTCTATTTCGAAATCATCAAACCTTTAAAATCTATATGCTTATTTCGGCACTTATATTAGATTAGATAGATCTACCATGTAGTTGGATCCCCGGTTTAGAACGATCCCTGCTTGCTTTATACTACGACTGATTTGTTGACAGGGTTAATTGATGCGTGTGCAAATACGTCTTATCAGGAGGTTTTCACCTTCGGGAGTAACAACAACCAGCAAGTAACCACTAGGTGGAAGTCCATCACCTACCTCGAGGAGGAAGAGGAAAGGATAAGGCCGCATGAGGACCCATTCCTGATCACATTGCAACTCAATCATTACATCACGAAGAAAATCTTGATAGATACTGGGGCCTCGGTTAACGTGTTGTTTAGGAGTGCATAGAAAAGATTGCACAGAGGAAGTAACAAGTTAATGCAAGACCACGAGCAGTTAATTAGCTTTTCGGGCGATGTCGTACAAGTGTACAACCCCTCGGTTCAGACAGTATCAATATCAGTATCAGTATAGAAGGTCGAGAAGGTGTCGCTCGGGCGATAGTCGAATTCATTGTTGTGGACTGTGAGTCGTCTTACAATGGGATTTTTGGAAGGCCCGCTTTGTGGAAATTGAAATCATTTGTCGCCGGCCACATGTTGATGATGAAAATCCCAACCCCAACGGGAGTCAGTCTAAGGAGATTAGGGGGCAGCGAGGAGTTGCTACACTCTAGACAACGAGAGGAAAAAGTGAGAGGTTTTATTAACAAACCAAGCAGTTGTGTCCCCCTTTGGATCCTTATGAAGATCTCAAAGATGATACAGACTTGGATGAGGAGCGTCCGGGATCGGCTAGAGAAACGGAAATGGTATCGATCTCAGATGAGTTCCCGGATAGAAAGGTGACCATAAGGAAGGGGCAGACACCAGAGGTACGAGTGGCCTTGGTGGAATTCCTCAAAAGAAACAGTGGGGCGTTTGCGTGGTCATATAAGAATATGCCCGGGATATCGGGAGAAATTGTCACACACAAGCTGGGAATTGAGAAGGGGGTCCCTCCCGTACGGCAAAAACGAAGGACGTTTAAGCCGGAGAAATATGAAGCAATAAAAGGGTAAGTGCATAAGTTAATTGACATCAAGTTTATAAGGAAAGAAATCAGGTACAGTCATTGGCCGGGAAAATTGTGGCCCTGGTAAGGTTTGTATCTCGGCTCACGGACAAGTGCACCCCCTTCTTTCGTCTATTGAAAGACCAGAGGTGCAAGGAAATAATATGGGGTCCCAAGCAGGAAGAGGCGTTCAGACAAATCAAAGCATATCAATCATTCACACCGGTGTTGTCCAAACTAGTGTTGAGCAAGATTCTTTACTTGTATGTTGCAGTATCGCAGACAACAGTCAGCTCGGTCCTAATAAGAAAAGAGTCAGATGTCGAGCTTGCAGTGTTCTATGCTGGGAAATGATTCACACCAGTAGAAAGCAGATACCCGGATATCAAGAAGCAAGCTTTGGCACTCATCGTGACCGCCAAAAGACTCAGACACTACTTCTAGGCACACTCCATAACCCTTTATACCAACCATCTCCTGAGGGAGATCATGCAAAAGCTAGAAATCAGCGGGAGGTTAGTAAAATGGGTGATCGAGCTAGGAGAGTTCGACATCCACTATCGATCGAGAGTAGCTATCTAAGGGCAGGCAGCAACAGATTTTATATCTGAGCTCATGCCCATGAAAGTAACTGAAGAGTCGGTAGGAGATCAACGGGAAGAAAATAATCTTGGAGCGGGTAAGGAAGAGGTGCAAAAAGAACAAAATGAGCCACTAACATCTGTCTGGAAGCTTTTTGTTGATGGCTCGGTGACGAAAAGAAGAGCGGGGCGGGAATTATATTAGAAAGCCCGGATGGATTCAAACACGAGTACGCCGTAGAATTTCAGTTTAACATCTCAAACAATGAGGTAGAGTATGAGGCCTTGATTGGTGGATTGCAACTCGCCCGAGATATTGGGGTGGAAAGGGTGGAGGTGTTCAGCGACTCACAGTTGGTCGTAAATCAAGTCAACGGGAGTTTCAAGGCCAAGGAACCACAATTGAACTCTTACCAAGTGATGTCCAAAGCCTTCATGCAGCGCTTCGAGTCAGCAACTCTCTCTCTCATATCCCTCGAAAGAAAAACAGCAATGCAGATGCCCTAGCTCGACTAGCCACCGGGAGATCCGGGAAGGGAAGAAAGAAAGCAATGATTGAGGTGTTGGAGAAGCCAAGCATAAGCAGGACCATCTCAGAGATATTTATGGTCGACGCGGGACCCAGAGAGCCTATATGGATGGACCCCATCATCGAGTTCATGAAGAAAGGGGTGCGCCTAGAAGACAAAAGGCAAGCTAGAAAACTACAGTTAAGATGTGCAAGATACACACTCATGAACGAGAAACTTTACCGCAGAGGCTACAGTTTCCTAAACTTGAAGTGTGTAACCGCTGATGAAGGGGAAGCGATCCTAGGAGATATACATGAAGGGGTATGTGGGAATCACTTTGGATCCCGCTCATTGGCACACAAGGCACTTCGAACGAGATTCTTTTGGCCAAATATGGGTGCAATGGCAGATAAAGTCTCGGCAAGATGTCATAAATGTCATTTGCACGCCATGGCCTATTGCCTTGTTAATTCCATTGTCGCCATGGCCTTTTGCACAGTGGGGCTTGGATCTAATCGGGAAGTTATCCATGGCCCCAGGGCAACTCAAGTACGTAATAGTGGCCGTCGACTATTACACGAAGTGGGTGGAGACGGAGCCCTTGAGAAAGATAACCACCGAGTGTGTGAAGAACTTTTTGACGAAGAACATTTATTGCAGATTTGGGGTCCCGGAGACGATCGTCAAGGACAAGGGATACAATTCAACAACAACCACTTGATCAAGTTCACAGAGAAAATGGGCACCAAAATGGTCCTTGTATCCGTGGCGCACCCACAAACCAACAAGAATGTGGAAGCAGTTAACAAAATCATCAAAAAGCTTTTGAAGAAGAAGCTAGATGAAGCAAAGGGTCTATGGGCACAGAAGCTCCTGGAAACACTATGGGCAATCAGAACCACAGCTACAGAATCAACGAGAGAAACACCTTTTTGCATGACTTTTAGCACAGAAGCAATCCTACCAATCGAGACGTCAATACCATTGAGAAGGGCCGAGAACTACTATGTAACAACCAATAAGAAAGGCCTCCAGTTGAATATTGATCTCATCGAGGAAATGAGGGAAATAACAGATTTGCACAACCAAGTTTATAAGCAGCGAGTAGAACGCCATTACAATAGCAAGATAAAAACCCGGACATTGAGACTGGGTAATGTAGAAAATCATGACCAAACCATTGGCTTTGGATCCCATCTGGGAATGACCACACGAGATTGTTGAAGAGATCGGTCCAACAACATTCTTCCTCCGGATCATAACGGAGTTACCATCGGGCGCCCATGGAACACCGAGCACCTGAAATTCTACCCGGTGTAATTTGAAATATCTTATATTTGTAAATATTCATGCCCTCGGGAGAACATTATGTCCCAGAGGATACCCCCATTTGTTTTGCAACAATTAATACAGAAATGGGGAAGTTAAATTCACAAGTACATTAATGTTTCATAATGTCCCGGAGCCTAAACAATAAATTGGGCGCACAACAAGTCAAAACCCATACAAGTTATCTAAAATCCATCGGGAAAGACATAATTTACAAATAATATTCCCAAGTTATTCCATCGGGATAGGCAATCCACCGGGATATGCATAATTTACAAAGAATATTCCTAAGTTATTCCACCAGGATAGGCAATCCACTGGGATAGGCATAATTTACAAAAATATTCCCAAATTATTCCACCGGGATAGGCATAATTTTCTAAGGATTTTCCTAAATTATTCCACCGGGATAGGCATAATTCTACAAGATGAAAATAAGACAGCAGAATAAAATAAAGCATAATATATTAAAACTCGAATAACCAGGCAATATACCACCAATGGGTATTTACAAAATATACCCGGGATGCAACATCATCGGAATTAGGCACAAGGCCATTGTCTTGCAAAAACAAAAAACAAAAACAACAAGTTTACAACTTATGTTTCGGCACACGTGCCATCCTCTTCCTCGTCCTTGGACATCTCGGAAACAACTTCCTCGCCATCGACACTCTTCTCGGCTCCCAATGGCTCGCTAATCACCCCAGCTTCCCCTTTAGGCTCTGTCTCGACTGACTCCTTAGCCTTCGCCTCCCTCTCCTTGGCTTATCGGGCGGCAATCAGATCAGCGATCATCTTCGCCTTGTCAAGATACCCAAGACAGCTCCACTCACCAAACTTCTCGGTGATGCCTCCCTCCCGGGCAGCCTTCAGCTCGTCCGACTCCTTAAACTTGGCAATGGCAAGCTCGCACTAGGCGAGAATCTCACCCTAGAGGTCGAGAATCTGGTCATCCCTCTCCTTCAGCTTAGCCCGGAGCTTAGCATTCTCTCGTTGAAGCATGTCCACACCGCTCTCCAAGACAAGCACTTGTCCGGCCTTCCCTTCCAGCTCCTTGGTATGAAGAAGCAGCTTGATAAACTTGTCTGCCAGGGAGAGGTTCTCCTTCTTCGCGGCCTCGAGCTCTTTCTCCACCTTAGACTTCTCGCCCCGGAGATAGTTAATTTGGTCGTTTAGGCTTGCCAAGCGCTCTTTCATCTCGTTGGAGTCTTCTCTCGCATCGATGGCATACACAGCAAACAGAGCCTACAAAGACATAAATAAGAACGACATCCCGAAGTCAAAATGAAATCAGAGAAAGGACAAGCTTACCTTCACCTTCGCCTCTTGGGCATATTGCCAGTTCTACTAAGGAGTGTTAGACCCAACCTTGATCCGGTCAAGCTCAATGCCCTTCAAGTCGCCAACCATGTTGCGGACGAACCGCTTGTTAGCGCACCCATACTCGTCCAACACCTGCCGAATGGGGGTCTTGGGAATTTGTGGCACGGCCGGGGCGAGGGGTCCCAGAGATAGTGGAAGGGTGACGGCTGAGGTCCCAGAAGACTTCTGCTTCTTCAGGGGAGGAGATGAAACCCCGGTCACACTCAAGCCCATCAGAGTCACCATTTCTTCTCGGGGGACTTGGACTTCTTTGAATGTTGGTGCTTTTTCTTCTTGCCCAAGCACCTGATTTCACGGGACCCTCAGAGTCAACCGGAGGCTTTCCATGTCCCTCATCGGGAATCTCCAACAGAATAGGGTCGTTTGAGACGTGGGCGGGGGAATCCACGAGATTAATTTCGGAGTGGGACGCCACCTTCCCAACCTCTAAAAGGCCACTTAGTAATTCCATGTCTGAGTCCATATCGCGCGGGTGAGAGGGGCGATGTTTTCGCTTGGGAACCTTAGCTGAAAAAAAAAAAATCAAAACAGTCCAAGATTTGAAACACATGGCATAAGCAAATAAAAGTGCAAAGATTTGAAACCCCACCGGCCATACGACCGAGTTCACAGTGTACCAACACGTTCTACTGGGTCAAGTTGTATAAGCTGCGATCTTCGTCCTTAGGCCACGCAGCAAATATCCAAGCAATCTATTGCCTCTCGATCTCCGAGAGGGAGTAGGACTGATCACGGATATATCTAAACCTATTGGGAACAACGAACGTTCGGTAGTTCCTTTGCCATCGGCCACCGGCAAGCACACCCCTGGAACGCCAATTGTTGTTTATTGATGTTGGAAGGTCGGTAACGGGAGACAAGAAATCCAGGGCAGTAAAAGAAACACAACCACCGTAATTCTACTTCTTTAAGTAAGATAGGCGATAGAGCGCGCGAAACTCATTGATAGTGGGCCACCTCATGTCAGACAGGAAGTAAAAGCAGCACAGGGATAGCAACTGACGTCATTGGTTTGGGGGAATCTGCCCGGGAGCTAACTGAAGTATACTCAGCATGAGCATGTGTTGCACGCACTGAGGAAACGGGAGGGAGAAGCCATTTTGAAACATGTTGTCGTGAACAACGACAAAGTTGTCTCTCAGGAAGCAGGCCAGTTCACCATCGTAAAGCCCGCGTAGGGTGACCGAGGAGGGAATGCCCCAATCTATCCTAAATTGTTCAATCTCGGCAAGCGTCATGCAGCTCGCAGGCTCGTCGCACACGGTGCCATCTTCCGAACGATAGCTCGGAGATGAAGCGGAGCCCACAACGCTAGTCATCAGGACCCCGTGATAAACACCCGATGACCAATCCACCCCTCGAGTAGCCTCAGTAGCGGGAACTTCTTCAGAACTCGACCACATAGATTCACCCAGGCGGGATGACCGGCTTAGATACTCTTCAATCCTCTCGTCATCATCAACAATCGGCCGAGAGGACGCGCTAGCCCCACTAAGCTCAGTGGTACTTCGAGAGTCCATTTACCCTAATAATAACAAAGGAAAAACTCTAGATTCTATTAGAATGTGCCGCCGGGAGCCCATAAGATGATTCCATCCAACCCAAAGAGCAGAAAACCACACAAACCCAGAACCCAGAAATAAACACAAATCCACTCAAACCCAGAATGTACAAAGGTGCCTTTACTCTTTATCATAACATAGCAAGAAAACAAAACAGAGCAGAAATTGCAGGATGTAGACAAAGCAGAAATAAACGCTGAAGCACAGAGAGGGACTCACCGGATCTTCGAAGAAGAAATGACGCCTGAATCTCAAACGGATAGCACTTCGTAATCGCACTGGCTGGTTGTAGTAAACCACTAGGGCACTATAACACACGAAGGGGACGACGAAGAGCACAGAAACTAAGCACAGAAAATTGGAGGAGGATGAGAAGAAAATGGTTGTAGAAGGAACAGTGGGAGAAGGGAGTGGAGAAGAGAGATATATAGAAAGGGAAGGGAAGAGACGCCTCGGTTCCCCACAAACCGCATAAAAAATTCTTCAACTGTAAACGAGGTACCCCTCACCGTCTGATCAAACCGCAGGATGTGACACATGGCCCAAACCACGGTAACTTCTTGAAGAAGAGAGAATAAAGCGACAGGGGTTGGTGCATTTATTGCATGACAGTTATCCCCAGGAATAAAGCGCCACCTGACGAACATACATTTAATGCACCTGCCACAGCCAGGCACAAACATCAAAGTGAAATTCAAGTATCTCGGGTGAATGTCACCGAGATTACATCAGTTGTGAAATTCAAATAACTCGGGTGAGTGTCACCGAGATTATGCTGGTAGTGAAATTCAAATAACTCGGGTGAATGTCATCGAGATTATGCCAGTAGTGAACTTCAAATAACTCGGGTGAATGTCATCGAGATCATGTCAGTAGTGTAATTTAAAATAACTCGGGTGAGTGTCACCGAGATTATGCCAGTAGTGAAATTCAAATAACCCGGGTGAATGTCACCAGGATCATGTCGATTGTGAAATTTAGGTAACTCGGGATAATAAAACGCACATAACACAAGCACCACTAAGATTCATGTATCACGGATAAGCCTGCCCGACAGCTTATGGTCGGGAAAATTATATCATCTCTTTTAAAAACGGAGCAAGTGGCTTGATAAACCACAGACGGTGTTAACACCCCGTCACTTGAGTAGAAACACAGGATATGGAAAGGCTCGCTATCTTTCTCCATGGAAAGATATAAACCCGTTCAAAACACGTCATGAGTACGAACTTGGGGGACTATGGGCGGGAGCCCATTCGAAATAGACTAGTCTACGGGCTTATTTTAGCAAGTCCCCACTCAAGATGTGTCTTGAACGAGAACTTGGGGGGACTTGTAGTCGGTTATAGATAAAACAACCTCCCAAGTCTGTAAAACAACAGGTAATCCACCATGACCGAGATAGCTGAGGCCATCCTAAGGTTGTCCACCATGAGCAGGATGGGCCAAGCTCAACCTCGGTCGCAATAGGGGCCGGGACCAATCACAGAGGGAGGAGGAGAGGCTTGTGCGTGAAACATCAGCAAAGACATTTGTCTCACATCGATTAGCAGATAGAAAGATAACCCACACTGGGCCAATAGCCACCAGCTTGTCATGTAACATTAACTACGATAGTAATTACGCTTCAACTATAAAGACTGACTATACCATCGTAGGAGGAAAGACCAGAATACCCCATTCATCCTTTTACTCGTAGGTCCCCCAAGAATTGAAGAATATGGATGCCTGCGGGTTTACAAGGAGGAAAACCTTAGGTCAGCCAGGTCTGATTGGTGAAAATCGGCTTGGACTCAAATGTTAATTGGAATTCTGCGAGCCACAATCGGTTCATAGTGTTTGCTGAAAAAAGAATTTACTATATACACAAGACACTACCAAAAATAAAAGGGTGTGTCTATTGTCACCCCACAAACCATTTTGTTCACCCCACACGTTGTTGATTTATTGAAATACCAAAATACAATTATGTAAAATTACAGCAATGGAAAATAAGTTGTTACAAATTACAAAAAAATTTCTTTTTCTTTTTTATCTTTTTGTTTTGGATGAACACAAATTTCATAACTCTAACCCAGATTTATCATATTCGGTCGTGAGTCTGACGGCACTAGCATTTAACCTGAAGATGAGGTAAATTGTTTGTATTTTTTTTTTCTTTGTTGATGATTCGTTTATCCATTTACTCATTATTTCCCATGTCGACTTTGTATGTAAATTCTTATGGACAACTATTGTACCGTATTTATGAACAACGAATAAATCAGTTCAAGAAGCTTAGAAGTATGGAAGGCATTGCTACTAGAGATACATTTACAGACATTGTATTTACAAACATTGTGCATCTTAATATCGACTGAGATCATTGAGTTATTAAATTTGAGAGTTTTTTTTCTTGTTCTTTAACTTAGATTTATACTTTCATGTAAATTTTTGTTCACTTGGTGATTTTACTTAGCTTGAGACAATCTGAATTTGACAAAATATATGAAGAGAATGTTGAACAAAGTAGAATTGAGAAACGGTTTTTTAGGTATTGTTAATGGGTGAACAAAGTAGACTTACAATTAAAATTATATGAGTGGGGTGTGAAGAGAATGTGGGGTGAGCAAACTGGTTTGTGAGGTGGCAATAGACGAACCCAAATAAAATCAGTAGTTTCCCAATATTGCTCATTCCTTTTTTTAGGGTGAATCCTAGTTCCTATTGTTTCCAAGTGTGACCAGAAACAAGGCTAATAGAGCCAAAGCCCAATTTTCTTGTTGAAGGAGAGCCAAAGCCCAATAGTTCAACCGTAATCAGTACTTTTAAGTCCAATCTGCAGTTTATTTTGGTCGGTAGTGCAATCTGCATTGTTCGGCCCAGATTTATTACCCAGTTTGTACACCTGAATCAGTAGTCAGAAGAACGGCCAAGCCTGCAAAAATGACACTGATAAACGAATAATACTCTTCTGAAATCAATGTATGTATCTGAAGCAGAAGCATCCGTACCACTTTTTAGAGACAGCAGGAGATGGATGGCAAAGTTCAAAATCCAATCCATGATCTAATACCTGAATCAGCTCGACGCCATGGTAGGACTAGGACACATGAATGTGGGGAAGAACAAAAGGGTTCACATTGTCCCCCGTATAGAATAGTCCAAGGTGAGCTTTAATGGCTCTCGGCCTCTCCCTCTCCCTCACTACTCTCCGCCACAGTACTACTGGAGTCTCTGGTAGTCTGGTTCACTGGTTTGACTAACCCTTAACCATCAAAAGGGAACTCGATGTTCTTAGTGGCCCTCCATTTCTGAGATCGACCCATGGTGCTCCCTCCACTAGCAGTACTAGTCAACCAAACTAGATTCCATCTCATTTTAACCCATTAGCACCGAATCTACCATACAATGTGTTTCATATTTTGTCCTCTGATCCTAGAATATATACTTTCAATACCCTTATCACATCTCATTTGATCTAACAGTACAACTTCTTTAGTCTAAGAGTTAAAGTTATATGAATATGTGAACGATTCTAATTGTTGGTAAAAACTAAAATGCTAGACAAAGAATAGGCTAAACTAATCGACCAATTCACGAAGTTAGTTTACATTTATCTAGAACTAGTGTACTTAATGTATCGATACATAATTAATGTACATAAATGAACTCCAGTTAATATATACAAGTCTCACAACTTTTGAAGCTTGTTGTCAAATGATGTGTGTGTGGATGACTAAGTACATGCTTACATATATATCAATAACATTAGCCATTAGCTCGTTTATCTTTTTTGCATGTTACAAAAGACTCGAGTTAGAAACATAATTCTGAATGTGATAAATACTTACCAACAAAATACCCATTAACTATGATATATGTGTTTTCACCATTCAAGAGGTGACTACCAACCTTTCAACTTTTCAAGAGTAAGAAGCAAGCCCCAACCTCTGATGACAATATCTAGATGGGTCTCCATTTCTTTGCCAAAATAGAAAAAGAAAAAAGAGATGGGTTTGTATTGGCTTTGATTCTGTTTGAAGTAACCACCAACAACTTCACACCAACAACCCTCTAGGCTCTAACTCTTCTTCTTTCCAAGTTCCAACTTCCAAGTCACTGCAGTGTTTTGGTATTTTGCTGGGTTTTGCCCATGCCATCCTCACCTCCCTCAGTTCCAACCCTTTCCTAAATTCAACTAGTTTATTATAAGCCATTCCAATTGACTCTCCCCTCATTCCTGTATATAAAAACAGAAATCCTAATCAATGTGTCATATGTTCCACCCAACACTGGTTTCTTGGGTCTCATCTCATCCTAAACCCTTAAAGTATATGCTTTGGAACTTTGGAATATATCTCCATCTCCAGAAAAACAACCGACAACGACACCAGCATCCCTATATTAATCTATCTTATTTCGTTTAGCTGTGTTCCTACTCATCCCAAATTATCCAGTATATATTTTGCTTCCTGGTTACTTCCAATAGCACTGGTCACAGTTCAAGTTTCTACTTATAAACATTAAACAAAGAAAGGGAAAGCAGTACAGGAAGGTACCCTTCTCATATTGAGCCCTGAGAACACTGATATGGGATCATTTTATATATTAGGGTTTGCATGGATCCAATCAGAACGAGTAGAAACTTGATTAGTGTATTTAGCGAAGAGAGAATCAGGTTTTTAATAGTATGAAAGAACGAACATGTGAAGAAGGGCGTGGAGTACATATCCTGCCAAATCTGTCTTGTATATAATTTTAGCTGTAGGTATCTGTGAGATGGATCTTGTTTTCTCAATCGATCTCATCAGCGAAACCAAGAAAGACAGGAACAGCTGTGAAATCTGGGAAGCCAGCTTGTTGGAGAATGGAGATTCACGAGTAGATTGGTCTAGCTATTTTGTACATCAAATATGTACAAAATGTATTTTACTCTCTAGCTCTATCGAGTTTGCGATGTATGCATTTGAAAATGAAGATGCTTAGAGTTGTCATCATCCTGATGGTATTGTGATAGTAGGCACTATCTTTGTAACAGTCTAAAAGTTTAAATGGAAAAAAGAATGAACTGACAATATATATCAAGCTAACATTTTGTTTTGGTGTATAAATCTAACTTAGAAGATGAAGGGGTGACAAATATAATTGACATAATTGAAAATGTGATCTATAGACATTCACACTACGTAAAATAATCATTGTTTTGAAAATCCTAATTAGATATGTTACAACGCAAATATTGACAACTTTTGTGTTGTAACAAATCTAAAGTCTTGTAGCGTTATTGATGAGTTATGAATAATTGATATGATGGATAATACAGTTGTTTTGCCAACTGAAGTAATGCATTCTTCAAAAAAAAGGACAAGATTTTGTGAACAATTCAAGTGTGCGACTACCGCAAATGACAAATCCACAATGAAAATATGACATGCATGTAATGATTACCTGGGAACAAAAATCTATATGTTTTTTGTTTTTACATATTAGAAACAGTGAGGTAGCAAACCCTTCAATCGGTTGCGTCAACAAGTTAGTAACACATCATGTATCTAATTAGTATGCGAATCGAGGTTCACGAGAATATCCTCACAAAACCAGACTTATTATCTACCACCGCATATGCACAACCCCAATACACCCCTCAAACATGTTGGCCACAAACTGACAGGTATAAGTCGAAACTCAAACTCTAAAAATGAGGGTCTCGTGCTAGACAACTCGATTAACTTTACCATACTGTGTGGTTAAAACCTATAAAAATGTTAAAGGTGCATGGTTATCAACAAAATGGTGGTTCTTTCTTTATTTCTTTATGCTAGATCATGAATTACAATAATGTACGACTCATCCATAAAAAGAATTAGAAGTATAACTCATCCATAATGTTAGAATATGAACTTGGCCGCCTAGCTAATTAGCTATATATGCTTATGCCCTTGGTCCTTTGCAATAAAACAAGGAGGCGTTTTGGTCCCATCCCTTTTAATCCACGATTCGTGATGCAGTGGTGAACACACTTTCATCACCCTTCAACTAACCACCTCAATGGGATATTCATACTCGACCTAACACATAAACACCCTCTTTTCTTCTCTTTTTCTTTCACTTTGGTGATCTTCCTGGAAGTTTCCAGTTCAAAGTCCGATGTTTACCTTTCAATTAAGTTTTCCAGTTCAACATTACTTTATGCCTTTAAAGGAACGATCTGCTGCCCTCGGGATCAAGGTGTCAAGGTCTCGAGTCTAAAGTTCGTCATGGTCACGACTCAGTCATGATCAATGACTAGGAAAAAAGCTAGATTGCGTGAACGATTCTTCCCTCCATTTAACAACATTATTGAAAACTCGTGATTGAGAAAATTCCAAGTTTGAGGATGAGAAGTTTACTTGCTGCAAAAGTTGTGGTCAACTATTATGCTTAATTCTGATGTGACATGTTTGTTCATATAATCAATTTCGAAATGTATATATTTGCACAAGACGACATCTATTTCGTTAACCTCTTAACCAACCAACCTAATGCATGGTTTGTAAGTGATTGCATGTATTTAGAATCTGTTTGCGTTTTGAATGATTTGCAAATGAATACGTATTTAAAACTTATATCTGTTTCAGGATGATTCTCAAGTGATTGTGTATATCTAAATGTTACTTTTTAAACTTGAGTGCGGCTATTGGGACCTCTAAATTTGCTCAGTATATCTCTTATGCTCTTCACACCTCTTTTTTAATTTTAACTACAGACATTTGCTCACTAGACCTCTTTTCAAATTCCTAAAATAACCTTAGGTATGTTATTCACATATATCTTGATAATTTACTTATTATACATTTTATTTATTCTTTAGACCTCTCATTCTTTTAATTTTTTTCTTTTTTGCATGCTATCATCGAGACCTCTATTCGTTGAATTTTTTTTTTTCATTCAAACCTCGTTCACGATCTCAATTCCTTGATATTTTTTATTTCCCATAGAATGTCACCAAACCTCCATTATTTGATCAATCTGTAAGAACAAAATTTCAATGACATCAATTTTTCTCTTAAAAATCAAATAACACAAAGTATTGGGTTTCAAAAACTTATATTTACCAGCTCAGTATCGTCTCTCCTTATAAGTAAGAGGTTGTGAGTTCGACTCACAGTAGACTCGTTGTAGCGTATTAGTTGTTTATCTGATAAAAAAAACTTATATTTACCAACAAGAAAATATTCTAACATAAATTAGCTTTTCTTTTTCTATTTTACTTGTGCTAAACAACGACCAAGGATAACAATTGTATGTTATGTATGTTCTTTTTTTCCTCTATTTTATGTACATCATGAAATTATTTCAATAGTTATTTAATTTTTCATTATCGATTTGTTTTTGCATATATATTCCTTCACCTTGTATATGCTTTCAACATGTATGATAGTAGAAAATTTTATGTCACACGGTCGATATTGATCATAGTTTTAGCTTTAATTAAATATATAATATGTAGTAAAATTTAGAAAATAGTAAATTAGAAATTAAAAATATATAAAGAAAATAATAAAGAATACAATCAATTAATTATCGAATTGGAAAGTTTAGGGAGAATAAATATACTTCTTTTTGTATGATTATATTGTTCTTAATAGTCATTAGGTAAGAGGAGAACATTGTCATTCAATAACTCATAACAAAGGGAGGTAAAATGAACAAATTTGGAGGTCCCAATAGCCGCACTCTTTAAACTTTAGTTTAAACTTTAACAGTTGATGGTGATAGAGCCACGATACTATCAATATAATCGGTTTCTACTTATTATTAACATGTAAAAACAAGAGGAAAAAAACAGGGATTGAAATAAGAATAATTATTCATGGTTTTAGTTCTTTTGAAACATCACATGATAATGTAAAATGGTCGTTTAACGACCGTAAGTTTAAGATACCATGGTAAATCTATTGGAATTTTCAAACAAATGAGACACCTCTATCCTGTGTAAAATCATATTTCTTCCATTTTTTCCATAAAAGATAAAATAAAAAGGTTAATTTGTACAAAAGCAGTAAAAAATGACGTAACACGATCAGACGGTCAACCAGAGAAAGATCTACAGACTATACGCCCGTGATGAGCCGTACACAAAACGACAACTGAGAATAATCCAGAGGATCCAAAGTCCAAAACAGAAATTAATAAAATCCTGAAACCCCGCCCGCGGGAATAGGATACCCAGCCAATAAAAACCAAGCAGAGCGTAAACCCTCCAATGAAATCCCGCCACGTCACCCCTCGCTCTGTCACATCCCACCTACGTTAAACCTTAATCCAACACAGCTTCCTCGAAATTCAACTAATCCCAAACTTCATCACCCTGCTAATCACCCGTTAATCTCTCTTATAATAGTCGCAGAGAGCTTTACCCAAAAAAAAAAAAAAAATAGTACGCAGAGAGAATAAGAGAGAGAGAGAGAGAGAGAGAGAGAGAGAGAGAGAGAGAGAGAGAGAGAGAGAAAGAGTGGAAGCTTAGTGATAGTGGGAGTAGGAGAGAGAGAGAGCACAGCAGCCGATGCGGGCTAGAAGAAGAAGAACCAGCCATAGAAAATTTTAAAGCTTTCGCTTTCTTTCTCTGGTTTCATCTCTCAAAATTATTTCCGGAGGAGAAAATAAATATTTGACTATAGAGGTACTCGATTAATTTGAGCAGTCAAAAACCCTAGGGGTTTTAATTTCTTGGAATTTTTACCAGTTTGATTTTGATTTGTTCAAGTTTCGGATTCGCTTGGAGTTTCGGCTACCTCCGAATCTGATTCTCGGTGATTTCGAGGGTTTCTTATTGCTTCGGAATCCGGTTTCTTCTTTTGTAGAGATTTCAAGTTCCTTTTTTTTTTTGTTCTGCTAGATCTGAATGGGGAAAGGAGGTGAGGATTTCGGTAAGCGCGAGAAGACGGCGGCCGGTCCGGCGACGACGTCCGAGAGCGATGTGTTTCCGGCGTGGAGCAAGGAGATTCACGAGTGCGAGAAGCACTTCGGTGTGAACAGGAAGGTAGGGTTGACGTCGGATGAGGTGGCGAAGCGGCGGGAGGAGTATGGATTGAACGAGCTGGAGAAGCACGAGGGGCAGTCGATTTGGAGCCTGGTGCTGGAGCAGTTCAATGATACTCTGGTGAGGATCCTCCTCGCCGCGGCGGTGATCTCGTTTGTGCTGGCGTGGTTGGACGGCGATGAAGGCGGCGAGAAGGAGATCACGGCGTTTGTGGAGCCGTTGGTGATTTTTTTGATCTTGATTGTGAACGCGATTGTGGGAGTTTGGCAGGAGAGTAATGCCGAAAAGGCGCTGGAGGCGCTTAAGGAGATTCAGTCGGAGCAGGCCACTGTGATTCGGAATGGGAGTAAGATTCGGAATTTGCCTGCGAAGGAGCTTGTTCCTGGAGATATTGTGGAGCTTAAGGTTGGGGATAAGGTTCCTGCCGATATGCGTGTAGTGGAGTTGATTAGTTCGACTTTGAGGGTTGAGCAGGGCTCATTGACTGGGGAGAGTGAGGCTGTGAATAAGACTAACAAGCCGGTTTCGGAGGATGCTGATATTCAGGGGAAGTGGTCTATGGTGTTTGCGGGGACGACTATTGTGAATGGGAATTGCATTTGCTTGGTTGCGCAGACGGGGATGGCCACCGAGATTGGGAAGGTGCATATGCAAATTCATGTGGCGTCGCAGAGTGAGGAAGACACTCCGTTGAAGAAGAAGCTTAATGAGTTTGGGGAGATGCTCACTATGATAATTGGAGTGATTTGTGCATTGGTGTGGCTCATCAATGTCAAGTACTTCCTCACTTGGGATTATGTGGATGGGATGCCTAGGAACTTCAAGTTTTCATTTGAGAAGTGCACTTATTACTTCGAGATTGCAGTGGCATTGGCTGTGGCTGCTATCCCTGAAGGTCTGCCTGCAGTCATCACTACCTGCTTGGCTCTTGGTACCCGCAAAATGGCCCAGAAGAATGCCTTGGTTAGAAAGCTTCCCAGTGTTGAAACTCTGGGTTGTACCACAGTTATTTGTTCTGACAAAACAGGGACCTTGACTACGAACCAAATGGCAGTTTCCAGGCTTGTAGCTTTGGGTCCTAGACCTACTATACTACGGAAGTTTAAGGTGGACGGGACTACATACAATCCAGCAGATGGCAAAATTCATGACTGGCCAACTGGACGGATGGATACTAATCTTCAGACCATCGCAAAGGTAGCTGCTGTCTGTAATGATGCTGGTATTACCCAATCAGAACAGAAGTATGTTTCCCATGGAATGCCTACCGAGGCAGCTCTTAAGGTTAGTTTATATCCTTATGCTAATTGTGTTTGTTTCCCTGAATAAATGTTCTATGTTGGAAACCTAGCAAACAAGATTTGTTGTGAATGAGGTGTAGGCTGTTTGTCAAGTATTTCCATCCTGTGAAATTAAGTCATTTTGTTAAATCTGGCTTTCAGGTTTTAGTTGAGAAGATGGGGCTTCCTGAAGCATCTCGAGGTGTGGGATCAAATAAAACCGACTTATTAGGTAAAGCCAAACTGTGGACTTGAGATAGTTCATTTTATCGATGTGATTACAACTTTTGAACATTTAGTATTGACTGCCGCTTCTTTGGTTACTTCTGCTCTTAAGGTTGTTGCCAGCAGTGGAATGAATCCGAGCGCCGAGTTGCAACACTTGAGTTTGATCGTGATAGGAAATCTATGGGTGTCATTGCCACCTCCCGTTCAGGGAAAAATTCTTTGCTGGTGAAGGTATGTGCTTGTACAAAAGTTGATATAACCACTTTATAAATTTCCTGTATTATAAGTGTATGGATCAGCCTATGTCATTTGATTGTGTTTGAATTTCAAAACTTCAAGAGTCTTTTTTGTGAAGTGATAAAAATTGAGATTTTGAGTAATATGTTAATTGATCTGTCAAAGAAATAAACTTTGCTCCTATTGCACTTTGCAATGTGCAACCTTATGGGCAATGGTTTCTGTTTGGAGGTATCTGGAATGGCACCATTAACTCCTTTTTGGAGATGAATTTTTGTAGTGCAACTTTTAGGAAACTATCTAGTTGTGTTTTGGGAAAGATTTGATATTGGCAGACTACTGTTATCTCTCCGCAACTTTTTCTAGCTTGATATCACCTGACTATTATGACAATGCATTTATGGTAAAAATAGTTTGTTTGAATTTTTGACTGGTGCCTCTCTTGGAGGTAGAAAGCATGACAAATAGAAGTGCCTTGTTTAACATTTCCTCACAATATGTACTTCTTTGGTTGGTGACAATGGAAAGATGCATTAACATGGGCATTCATATTTTCTTGCACTCTCTGGTTTTCTTTTTCAATTTCCCTGATTTCACTTTTGAAATGAGGTGCTACATTATGGCAGGGTGCTGTAGAAAATGTGTTGGAGAGAAGTACTCAGGTTCAGTTGCTTGATGGAACTGTTGTACCACTAGATAATAACTCAAGGAACTACATCTTACAAGCTCTTAATGAGATGTCATCTGAGGCACTACGTTGTCTGGGCTTTGCATACAAAGATGATTTGGGCGACTTTGAATCCTATGATGGTGATGAACATCCAGCTCACAAGCAATTACTTGATCCATCCAATTATTCATCGATAGAGAGCGAACTTGTTTTTGTGGGATTGGTTGGACTGAGGGTGAGTTGTCACATGTCGATCTCTGTATCTTGTTGCTTATTATTCATCATAGAACTTTCACTAATTATAATTAAATTTTTATTTTGAATCAAAGGATCCGCCAAGAGAGGAGGTTTTTGATGCAATCGAAGATTGCCGTGCAGCTGGAATTCGTGTTATGGTAATTACTGGAGATAACAAGAACACCGCTGAAGCAATATGTCGTGAAATAGGTGTTTTTGGTACTCATGAAGAGATCAAGTCAAGAAGCATAACAGGAAGAGAATTTATGAATCATGCTGATCAGAAAGGCTTTCTGAGACAAGGTGGTGGGCTACTTTTTTCACGGGCTGAGCCAAGACACAAACAAGAGATTGTGAGGTTGCTGAAAGAGGACGGTGAGGTGGTTGCCATGACTGGTGATGGAGTGAATGATGCTCCTGCTTTGAAACTTGCTGATATTGGAATTGCAATGGGCATTGCTGGAACCGAGGTAATTATTCTATAGTTTGCTTGTTCAGTAATTTTCTGATGTCTGCTCTTCAGGGCAACTGTCATGTACTGTTGTGTTGGCACGCTAGAAATAAAGTTTCTAGTCCATTTAGTGACATATGCAAATAATTAAATAGGTTAGCTTGGTAATAGCTTGAATTGAAATTTTTAATATTACAGCGAGGATGGTAAGTTAGTGTACGATACTACAATATGCATGCATTTGGGCAGTGTTCATAGGTAGCATTTTATAGTGTGTGAGGGTTCATTTTATATATTTTTGTTGTATCCTCTGTTTTACCAGTCAATGCATATGAAGTATGAGGTCTTGTAAACAACAGTGATGTCTTGTAAACAAGATGGTCTTTAATCTTTAGTTTTTACATATTTCATAAAAACGTTCTTATAGATTATCATTTTCTCGTTTATGTTATTGCTAACTCTGTTTTCAAGTTTTCAGTCCTGGTTATCAATTCCATTATATGAACCTCCCAATTCTTATTTTTTTGCAGGTTGCGAAGGAAGCTTCCGACATGGTTTTGGCTGATGATAATTTCAGCACAATTGTTGCTGCGGTTGGTGAGGGAAGATCAATCTACAACAACATGAAGGCCTTTATCAGGTCTGTATTAGATCTTCATTTTCCATGTTTTGGGAAGTAGTGTCCCAAATTCCCAATTAATAAAATCAATTTCAAGTTGTATAAGTGGCTGCCATCTTATGAATCTCATCATACACAATTCTGGGAAAGAATTTTTAACACCTGGTGGTGCTTACTGTTTGTGGGTTCACTTCACCCTTATCTGGAGTTTGGAAGCAGCTACATTGTTGATTCACCTAGTAATTTTTCTTTTTGTTCTATTGTCTAAACCCTGTTTCAGGTATATGATATCTTCCAATATTGGTGAGGTTGCATCTATATTCCTAACAGCAGCATTGGGCATTCCTGAAGGGCTCATCCCTGTCCAGCTTTTGTGGGTCAATCTTGTCACTGATGGGCCACCTGCAACAGCATTAGGATTTAATCCTCCGGACAAGGACATAATGAAGAAACCCCCACGCAGAAGTGATGATTCACTTATCAGTGCTTGGATATTGTTCCGATATTTGGTCGGTTACTTTTCATCTCTCTATTGTCTCTTCCTACTATATTTGGATTTTGAGAACTTGCATGATTTGACATGCAATAATTGTTACTGATATTCACTTGATTATGCTAAACAGGTAATTGGGTTGTATGTTGGAGTAGCAACAGTTGGTGTGTTCATCATTTGGTATACTCATGGTTCCTTCTTGGGTATTGACCTCAGTGGGGATGGCCACTCCCTTGTTACTTACTCCCAACTTTCCAACTGGGGACAGTGCTCAACATGGCAGAACTTTACTGCTTCACCCTTTACAGCAGGAAGCCAGGTTATCTCCTTTGACAACAACCCATGTGATTATTTCCATGGCGGCAAAGTTAAGGCTATGACCCTCTCCCTCTCTGTGTTGGTTGCAATCGAAATGTTCAACTCGCTTAATGCCCTTTCTGAGGATGGAAGCTTATTGTCAATGCCCCCGTGGGTCAACCCGTGGCTCCTTGTGGCTATGTCTGTTTCATTTGGCTCTCATTTCTTGATCTTGTATGTGCCTTTCCTGGCTCAAATATTCGGCATTGTGCCCCTGAGCCTAAACGAATGGCTGTTGGTTTTGGCTGTTTCATTGCCGGTGATACTGATCGATGAGGTCCTTAAGTTAGTTGGCAGATGGATACACAAGTCCGAAACGACCAGAAGGAGAAAACCATCAAAGCCCAAGGCAGAGTGAGGTGCGGATTTATTGTTACACCTTGAATATGGGCTTTTTACTCGAACAGAGCTAGTTTTTACCATGGGTCTCAACTTGACCCTCCCGATTTATTGAGGGATAAACAGTACTTTTTCTTTGCCTGCTGTCCTCACTTAAATATCTTATTTTTTTTAGGTCTTTGTAAAGACTTTGATAACTCTTCTCATAATTAGGAAATGCAGCAAAAGAAGTATGCAAGTTATATTCTGATGCCTTATGTTGATGCTATATTTATGACCAAAAAGATAGCACCAAAGGGTTTAGGGTGACATGTTGATCGTTAAATTCCATCTCTGGTCAATAGAAACACATGAAGGGCTATCGAGGCTGTTGCACCTTAAAAAAGAAAGGATGAATTTGATAGTGACATAGTTTTTCTTGCAATTTTAATGGTCTGTCTTACCGTTACATAGTAAGAAAAACCGCCCTTGATATTTTGTCATCCATAGAACAGAAAGTTATAAAATCATTGATCCAATGCAAAGCTTCATTTCGATAGAGTATATGATTGTTGAAATGTTAAATTTCATAACTATAATATAGTAAGGGCTTCTAGGTAGGGAAAAATTTTGAAGTATGAATTTCTCTATCATGTGGTGTGGAAAATATTGAATTAAGAATTCTAATATGAAAACTGCTCCATAAATACAGAGAACCAGGAGGATCAGGTTTTTGACTTTTTTTAGGCGTGACCAACAAACGTGCCTAGGCCCAGTACAACTGGTAACCGCCTAGCCGGCCCAAGAATCCGCCAAAACCCGCATAAAAAGGAAAATATTAATCTCTTCCAGACCAATCAGCCTGCCTAGGCCAAGCACAAATGGGTTCCGCCTAGACGGCCCAAAACTCTGCCTAGCCCGCATAAATAAGAAAAATATTAAACTGATTTAATATGTTTAAACTACCCCCAAAATAAGAAAAATAAAAAAGGTGGTGCTATTAACACACTCTTTTTTGCTATTAACATACCCTCTATGGTGAGAACCAATCATTAATCAAATTCAAATGATAAATTTATAAAAAAAAAATATGTGGATAAGAAAATAAATGGGGTGTGTTAATAGCAAAAATGAGTGTATTAATAGCAATACTCAAAAAATAAAATGATTTTCTATTTTCCTTTAGAGGCACAAGAGACCTGCCTAGGCCCAATCAAACTACTATCCGCCTAGACGTAGCAAGACTCTGTCTATGACAAGATGAACCACTATAAACCATGTCTCTCATTATCTTTATCTCTTATCACTATATAGGATAAACAACATCTATAGATACAAAGGATTACCAACCCGCTAAACCACCGTATCAGTGAGAGATTGAGGAGGGTGTGATTGAGGAATGATAGTGGTATCAGCGGAAAAAGTGGGTTGCGTTTGAATGTTTGAATTAGAGTGGTTTGTGGAGATTTGATATCCATCAATGTGAAGTGAATGAGATAAAGAAGGAAAGAAATTATTGTGAGATGGAGTAGGGATCAGTGAGGTGGAGATACCAGTTTGATAAGGAAACACGGTTTCAACAATTTGATAAGGAAACTCAGTTTCAAAGAAAATGACACCTCGTGACATCAACACTTTCTCGTCCGCCAAGCTATAGACCTTGTATCCCTTTTGACCATGAGGTTAGCCAAGGAAAATGCATTAAGTAGATCGTGGATCAAACTTGCTAGGTTGGAGTGGATGAGTGGAAACAAAACAACGACATCCAAAAACACGCAAATAAGAGTATTTGGTGATTTATGAAAGAGTTTTTCAAAAGGTGTTTTCCCTTGCAAAATTGGTGTTGGTGTCCTATTTATTAGATAAGCAGCAGTGAGTATGGCATCCACCCAAAATTCCTCAGGCAAGTGTGATTGGAATAGAAGAGCACGAGCAACATTTAGCAATTAAGTGTATGTGTTTGCCCTTGCGCTCAGCAACACTATTTTGTTGTGGCGTGTTGATGCAACTAGTTTGATACAAATTAAATACCTTTGGAGAAATAAAATTGTGTGCATTTGAATTCAAAAAAAGAAAAAAGAAAAAAAAGAAGACTATACTTGGCCTGCATAAAAAAGAAAAAGGGAAGATGGTGAACTGATTTAAATAAAGCCCAAGCTTCCCCTTTTTATACCTTTGAGTTCGACCCGTGCTTTGGCTCTTTCTCGATGTGGGGCTCATCGCTTATATTCCTAGCTAGTCTCCAGAGATTTAATTCATAGCAAGAATGAGGCCGCCATTTTTGAGCTCGATTTCAATGTTTGAACAGGAGATTCTTTTGAATGAGGCCCTTCATTGGCTCGACAATGAAGATGAAATCATGGCTTTTGAAGGTCCTAGAGGGGGTGGCGGTGGCGGGGTGGGAGGGGAGGAGATTCTTTTGAATGAGGCCTTTCATTAGCTCGACAATGAGGATGAAATCATGGCTTTTGAAGGTCCTAGAGAAGGGGGGGAGGAGGGGGGAATAGGCTCTTAACAACTTTTTTCGTATAAATTCATTCTCAGGGATGATAAGGGTTATGTTATCCTGAATAACAAATACACAATGACAATAAATAAAAGTTGCAGTAAAATAAAAATAAACACCAATATGTTTTTTACTCGCAGAAACCCTGTAACCAGGGAGAAAAATTGCGTGCCCCTAACTCTTAAGGGACAAACCTTTACACTATGTAAAACTCACTTCTTACAAGATTATAGTCTAGGGATACATCAACGACTTGCTCTCCAACCTAAACTACCCACTAGTCTAGATCTATACTTTCTCTCTTATTTCTGAGTACCTCACTCCTTACAAGATTATAGTACATGATATAACAACGACTTGCTTTCCTACTTAGTTCCAAACTAGTCTAGATCTACCTCTTTTGTCTCTAAGTGGCTACACATGAAGGTATAAGAAGTTTCAACTCAGAACTCAGCTATCATTTAACTGATTCTTCTTGAACACTTCTCAAAAGTTTCACTCTCAGAAACTCAGCTATCCTAAACTAATTCTTTCATGAACCTAGCTACCTCAGCGGGATACATCAGAACTCAGCTATCCTAAATTGATTCATTAGAACCCAACTACCTCAACGAGATTCTTCAGAACTCAGCTATCCTCATACCTCAGCTGAATCTTTCATTAACACTTCCGGGGTTGCTGCACTACCAACTGATCTCATGGTATGCAGAATGCAATGAGTTTGTGAGAAAAGGTTTTGTTCAGCTTTAAGGTTTTTAATCACAAAAGGAAGACTTAAAGACTAATGAACAATGTAAAGGAAAACCAAAACCCAACAATGCAAATGTAAAAACTATATTTTGACAACCGTTGAGCAAAGGCAGCCTTGCTCAATATATATAGGCTGATATGGAGTGCTCTAACAAGAGAGAGACACAAGCCAATGAGGTGCCCTAAGAGGGCAGACACGAGGGCCAAAGCAAGGAAAGGGTTTTCGACTTTTGTCCTTGGCCAAACTCAGAAAGTGAGAGGACATATGTAGCTGTCCATGGCCAAGAAAAAAGACAAACAAAACTATTCTAAACAATGTTTGATTTAAAAGCAAGAGACAAAAGGTTTTGCAAACTTTTTCCCAAAAGCATAATACCACATATTGGTTTAGTAAATCACTTTTCTCTGATATCAAACAAAGACAGCTGATATATTGGTTTGTGTATCACAAACACAGCTGTAGCCTTAGAGCTCTAAACCATGAGTCACGGGTTTAGACAAAAGCATCAAACCCACAACTAAATTGAGCACAAAGGCAAGACCTTTATATATTATAGTTGTCAATTTGAAATTCAAATTAGGATCTCCCCCAGACATAAGATTAATGCCACAAGAGTAAAAAAACTTAAACATAAGACAACAAAAACAAAAGACCGAAAAGCTGGAAACCCAGATTTTTAGGATGGCAGACAATATTGCTAACCTCAGTGAAAAACCATGAAATGCATATGCATTATTTTTCCTGAGTTCCATGAGTTCATGTTGGTTCTTCTACTTTTTCGACTTGTTCTTCAGATGTGCAAGACCAATCTCCCAGTTGCTTTAGGCTTCATAGATTGTGTTTTGTTCTCTATAAGGATTGTCAACAACCTTATACTTTCAGCTTTTATTTGGCTCAGGAGGAGAAGCACAAGTTCAGGAAAATACTGCTGCCGCCCAATTCCCATAATCTTTCAATTGGAGTTTCTGCTGGAGGATGCCTGTCTCTCTAGCTCGTATCGGCTGGCTGTCGGTGACTGCATTGGTGTATGGGTCATGAGAGAATATGATGTGCATGACTCGTGGACTAAACTTTATAGCTTAAAGTTTTCGGATCCCCTAGATAAGCCATGGTGGTACTCTCATGTCTTGATTATGGAAACTAATATGGGTGCCGAGGTATTTGTATGCAACAACCGGAGAGGACTGGTAAAGATTCGTCAGAAAGAAAGAAGAAGGTGTAGCATTTATATGGTTGAGGGCAGTTGGAGTGTCATGATTCATTATGAAGAGAGTCTGCTTCGGATAGATGATTAGTCCTCGATATCCTTGCTGGTTAGATACTCCTCATTTTGACTCTGCTTTCATGCATCAGGGTACTAGTTTTCTTATGAAATTTGCTGAATACTTTGTATTACTCTTCATTGATGTAGACGGTCAATCTTATGGGATTAATCTAAGGGTTTGACAGGCTCATACCTGAGGGGAGGCCTGAGAGGCCGCCGCCTTAAGCACCACAAATTCGAGGGCACTAAAAAAAAAAGAAGGGAATTTTCATATTTTGAAGAGTCGTTTTAAATAAAACCCACTTATTATTCCTATGTGATAGACATCTAAAATGTATCAATTATGATAAATATTATGTCCTATTTTTTCTAAATTTTACATAATTGCCACAATTCAACTATAACATATTAATATAATAAATAAGCTTAATTGATGTTGTCTTAAATACTTTGATTATGAGTTTTTCTTTTAACACTAACATTTTTCAATCAATCTGCAAGAGTCATGTAGTTTTCTTTATTTTTATGAAAAAATATAGATTAAAACAATTCATTCTCCAATCATATAAGGTAAAATATAATATGAATAAGATATCTAATCTAAACCCTAAACTCTAAATCCTAAATCCTACACCTTACACCCTACACCCTAAACCCTGAACCTATACCCTAACTCTATACCCTAAACCCAATTTTGGGTTTCTTCTTTTTAGGTATATTATCATATCATGCCCTACTTAATAGGTACATTAGAAACGTAAGTAGTAGAGAGTATAATATTCTCTCGATTAGGATGGGAAATGATATAATAATATACCTAAAAATAAGAAAATTAATCAAAGAACAAGACCGTGTACCTTACAATTAGACATTTTTCGACTATGTAG
>NC_020496.1:9808834-9817910 GCF_000184155.1 Fragaria vesca subsp. vesca
TCTTCTTTCTTGGTTTCTCGCGTTTATTATACTTGACCAATATTAGAATACTTCATAATTAAATTCATATTCAAGATTGCACTTTTACTGTGTTTATACGTATCATGTAATCGATGAAATTTCTTTTTGCAACGGCCATTGTTTTTTTTTGTCGTATGACTGTTAGAGGGCACCATTCTCAAGATTCGCCTCAGGTATTCAAATCTTAGGTCCGGTCCTGGGGTGTGATTTATGCGTATTCCTAATTAAGTAAATATAGATAAGTATCTCTTTTGGTCAGCATCAAATTAGAAGTTACCATCTCCCTTAGTTTTAAATTTAGGTAAAATTCTGTAAAGTCCCTATAGTTTAGGTGCTTTATCCCTTTAGTCCTTGAACTTTCTTTTTAATCTGTTTAGTCCTTGAACTTACAATTGTTAATCTGGTTATTCATTTCCATTATTTCTGATGGAATATTCCGTTAGAAAAAGAATATTATGTTTTTCTATGATATTTTTGTTTAAAAGGAAATGAACGGAGCATGGTGGGCCTTGAATTTTGAATTTGTTTATATTTAACATTTTGCAAATATAAAATCTATCCTTCTACTCAAAGGTAAACAGTTAAATTTTTATCATCAATAGGAGAATCTATTGCTACTAGACTTGATATTTTATCGGAAGCTAAACTGTTTTATAAAGAATTACAAGAAGAAAGAAGAAATAAGAAATTTTAGAAAACTAAAAGAAAGAAGAGACAGGCTTCCTAGAAGTACAAAAAATTACTGGGATATTATTTTCCAAATACAACGAAGAATATACGAGTCAAGAGAAGAAATTGAAGTTCTTCAAGAAACATTTGAAGAAGATTAAAAACCTTTTGATATTTTAAGCATCGGTTAGATCCGCCATAGCTGGTATCAGAGCTTGCTTGGCTCAAAAGCAGGTAAAAGAAAAAGGCTTATGCCACAGAATTGGCTTCTCCTGACTAATAAGAGAGAATCCAAACTTAAAAATTATCAGTCTTTTTGTACTACAAAAGGACCGACAAGTGGGAAGTGTGCTTTCATTCAAGGCACTTTCAAGAAAATCAGTACTCTATTGAATACGTGTGTAGAGTATTAAATACGCTCTACGACGAACATATTCATCTCCAAAGAGAAATTGGAGTAGAAGAGCTTGATCCAGTAAGACCAAGCTTAATCGAGTTCCTAGATCGTTTATCTAGGAATAAGACGTCTGATAAAATATCAGATCAACTCGAGAGATTTAATCTACGGATAAATCAACTTGAGGAAATTAATTCAAAAATTGCCAGGCTTGAAATCAAGCTAGATTACCTCAAAGAAAAGCAATATCTAATATATATTGAAAGAAAGTTAGTTCGCATTGAGAATCTTGCAAACAACATTCATCAACAAGCAGTGGAACTAAGAGAAACTCAGAAAAACCTGAAAAAGCTTTTAGAAACTCTTATCTCCAGAATAGGATGAATCAAAGAATAGATCTAAAAGTAAGACAAGAAGATGTTAAAGCTATTGGCTTTCATCGACCTACAGAAAAACTTGCTGAAAATGTAGAAGCAATAATTCATCAGCAGAATTATAATATCGCTTATCTCCAAGAGATAGGTATTGACCTCGAAATTCAATTTCGAGAGTTATGCAAAAGATTGTGGAAAAGATGAAATAATGAGAAGGCTATGAAAAAATAGATGAAGAAGAGCTAGCTCAAAATGTAGCTAGTAAAATTATCGTAAATTCTCCACCCCTACCAACGGGAGAAAGTAGGCTAAGGTTTAGTGAACCAAAGCTACTTGAATGGAAGTCATCAAAATCTCCAACCAAGAGAGATATGAAGATGCTGAGTAGAATCCTCAGTAAAATGAACACAGTTTCAGTACAATTAATAAACGCTCAAGAGTTTGAGTATAATGAAATCGAATCTAGTGTGCGAGAAGCCTCTGCTCCTAGATTTAGGTTCAATGAGATATATAAGAAAGGATCCTTTATTATGGATTCTCACAGATTCAAGATTCTTGAATTAACAGTTCCAGCCACAGGTGGAGAAACAAATATCAGGTTGATAACTCCAAAGGAAGTAAGTGAAGCTTTCCAGAAAAAATATTCCTATATGCATATAGGTGCAGTACAAGTAGGAATAAAACTCTTAGCCAGAGATGGTATTGACTGTTCTGTTCTATGTGTCATACAAGACGATAGAATAACAGATTTCAAGAAAAGTCTGTTAGGAACAGTAGAAGCTTCTTTGTGCAACCAAGTTGCATATTTTAATGTATTTCCAAATTTCACAACGCATCTTAGGAATGCTGCTCACTGTCTAAGATTGAGAATCAAGATAGATGGGATTTCTATGAAAAAAGGAATGATGGAACTAGCGATAGATTATCGAATCTATTATAAGTTGATGAGCTCAAATGTAACCCCTAATACCAGGTTTCTAAACAGCCCTGGAATTACTACATCTGTTCTCACCAACCCAAAAAATAATTCTCAAGAAAAACATGTTACGAAATGGCATGAAGTAACATTCCCAAGAGAATGGAATCTGACCCTTCCTGTCAGACAGCTTGAAAGCTCTAATGCTTTAATCTATGAAGACATGGGAGGAAAGATAAGCTTGCAGTTTCATAGGCATTCATTTGCTAATTATGAAGAAGATAGTACCTCTAGAACTAAATCAGTTTAAAATGAGGAATCCCTTGAAGAAGAAGATTCAAAAAGACCTATGAGAATGTGCCAAGCAAGAGAATTAAGAGAATTATATGCACAAGCAGAGACTTGTGATTCCCCAGAAGAACTAGAGAAAATCATAAATGAAATTTCTCAAGTTCAACTTGGAAACAAAAAGAGCAAGATTCTTCTTTATCAAGCAGCAAAAGAAGAACCAGAGCCATCAGGAGTGTCGATGGATACAGATGGTGAAAGGCAATCTCCTCCAGAAAGTGGGCATACTGTAATACAGAACATCACCAACAATCCTACAAAGATCATTCGTGAAAAGAATATCAAGCTTCCAAAAGGACAAGCTCCTACAGGAAGATATGGAGAACGAAGTTCTCAGAAGTATATCCCTACAGAACCCAAATGGGGACAGTCAGTGTCCGAAAGAGGGGTTTATCTGGATCTGGACCAAGTAGGAGATAAAAGAAAGACAATAGACAACTGGGTTGCTAGTCTAAAGCTAACCCAGGCTCTAGTGTTATCCAAATATGCTTACGAGGAAACTCATGCATATTATGAGTCTACCTTAACCGGAATAGTCCAGAAATGGTACCAGTCCTTCAAGAGAAGTTCTCAATGGACTGATTGGGCAGCAAAAATGGCTCAGACTAATAGTCATTTAGATTTTGCAGTGCCTATCTACGCGTAATTCTGCGGAGATATCATGGGGCACAGTGAGCAATCTAAAGAAAGAGCAAAAGCAAAAGCAAATATTCAAAAATTGAGTATTTGTAACATGAGGTATTTTGAAGAATACACCAATGAGTTTCAAAACTACTACTGCACTATTGGAGACATTGAAAATAATGATCTTATAAGAACTTATTACAGAAAATTACCAGAACCCTGGAATGATGCAGTAGCACAGTCATTAGAAGAAAACCCTCTTCAGTATTTTACTGTAGGAGGAATTGTAGAAAGAGTTAGGGATCTCCTAAGAAAGTAACGCACAAAGAACAGAAAATCCAAAACGGCCAAGAAGCAACTCAGAGGAGTTGAGAATATGTGTCCAAAGATTTTGGATACCCCAACACAATGGGGATGTCATATTCCTACAGAAAGAAAACACCGAAGGAAGTTCTCTAGCACCAAGCATGATAAAAAATTTGCTTCTAAAAAGAAGTATAAGTTCAGGAAAAGGCCTGGATATAAAAAAGAACAAACTTCTCCTAGAAAGAGATTTTTCAAAAAGAAAAAGAAGACCAATTTTTCTTCTAAGGAAACAAAGAAATGCAGATGTTGCTTTGCAAAGCAGAGGGACATTATGCAAATGAATGTCCTAAAAAGGACAAGAGATCTTCTAAAGCCTTAATCGCTAAGTATGAAGAAGCAATAGAGTATGCTAATTTAAAAGGCTTTGAAGTCGCATATTCTGATGAAGAGAATGAATCAATCTATTCTCTTGAGTACCCATCAGATAGTGAGACAGAAAGTACTTCAGAAAACTCTAAAGAAGAAGATATAGGAGATCGTCCTATATTTTTATTACAAATACAAAATTGGAAGGAAGAAAACACTGATATTATCAGTACCTTCCATCTCAATCCAGGAAGATTTATTTGTGACTATTGCAAATGTGATGATAATGATACAATTCCCATGTACTGTGAAGGTACATGTGAAACTTATCATCGAGAATGTTTTATTGCAGAACTCAGAAGAAAAACCAAGGATAATGAAGCACATGTCCTAGTAGAAGAGGAATACAATGCATTCCATAAAAAGAAAAAGAAAAGAACCTTGAAGAGGATATAAAAACGATGAAGTTTGTAACTTCATTAAGTCAGAACAGGGAAATCAAGGAATCTCTTGATTCTCTCAGTTCCAGTTCCAATCCGATACTGGGTCTAGCAAATGATAATCCTCTGGAATCAAAAACTGCAGAAAGAAGGGTCAATCATTTCACAGAATTACTTGATGATCCAAGAAAGCAAGCAAAAATAATGCCAGTCCAGACAAGCAAATATAGTAATTATATTACTATAGGACTGAAGTTTCCCAATTATAAAAAATATCATCTACATGCATTTGTAGATACTGGTTCAGGGTTTAGTCTTGCAAAAAAATATGCTATCCCTGAAGAATATTGGGAAAAATCTCCAAGAACAGTTGCTGGAGTTGCTATGGAAGAAAATAACATAGTTATGGATACAATGGCACGAAATGTGCAAGTTTCCTTGGGAGGAGGCACTTTTACCATCAAGATTCTTTGGCAGTGTGAAGGTCAAATAGCTGATTTGTTGATAGGGAATGACTTTCTGCTTCAACAAACAGTAATTCAAACACCAAAAATGATTGGGTTTGAAAAACATACAAAATACCATTGGGAATCCCGATTAACAGACACAGTCTGCGTTACCTGTAAAAGATTTACAGACCAATATCAGAAGTCGCCAGCGAAGAGTGGTGATTATAAGCCACTTTTAAAGCCAGTCTTGTTGCTACAAGAACAGCTTAAAGGTCATAAGGAGATAGTGGTGAATGAAGAAACAAGTTCAGAAGACTCTGATTCAGAGGAAAGTTCTGAATATCAAATTTCTGACAACGAGAGTTCTGATGGAGAAGAAGAATATATCAGAGAGCATAATCTAAAGGTATATGCTAACAAAGTAGAACAAAAGAAAATACCAACTCTCACAGAAATAGAGAAATTGTTGAAACCAGTAATAAGTGAAGATCCTCAATTGTATTGGGAAAGAGACCCAATATATTGTCAGCTAAAAATGCATGATGCAAATATTATTTGCCATGTTAAGGCCATCCCTCATTACAGAGAAGAAGATAGAAAAGAAATGGAGAATCAAATCCAAGAACTTCTGGAAAAGAAGTTAATCCGGCCTTCAAACAGTCCTCATCATGCCCCAACTTTCTTGGTGAGAAATCATGCAGAACAATTAAGAGGAAAAGCTAGAATGGTGATTGATTACAGGGATGTAAATAAAAAGACCGTTAAAGACGGTTATCAGATAGCTCAGGTGAGAGTTCTCATCAACAGGCTTAAAGGAGCAAAAATCTTCTCTAAGTTTGATGCAAAGTCAGGATTTTGGCAGGTTAAAATGCATCCTGATTCCATAGCATTAACAGCTTTTGGAACTCCTCAAGGGCATTATGAATGGTTAGTTATGCCATTTGGTCTTAAGCAAGCCCCGTCTATTTTTCAAAGAAAAATGGATAATATCTTCAAGCTTTACTCAGAATTTTGCATAGTTTACATAGATGACATTCTTGTCTTCTCCAAAACTATGAATGAGCATCTAAAGCATCTTGAACAGGTGTGTAAACTTATTGTCCAAAAAGGAATCATTCTTGGACAGAAGAAGATTCATCTTATTAAAGGTGAAATTGATTTCCTTGGCATTCATTTTAAGGATGGAGAGATTCATCTCCAAGAGCAAAGTCTTGGATAAGAGATTTTTCAGACATAATCCCAGATGCAAAGTCTCTGCAGAGATTTTTGGGAGTTGTTAATTTCGCCAGAGATTTTATTCCACAAGTTAGTGGTCTAACTGCTCTCCTTTCTCCAAAAACAAGTTCTAAGAAGAAATGGTCTTTCATAGCTGATGACAGTAATACTGTCAGAAAGATTAAGGAGTTAACAAAAAGCCTTTCTCCTTTACAGTTACCTAAAGAAGGAGATCTGATCATTTTGCAGACTGATGCAAATGATTATTATTGGGCAGGAGTTGTTTTAGCTGTTGCTCCAAACACAAATCATGAAAAGATTTGTAAATTTCTATCAGGAAAGTTCAACGCAGCAGAGTTAAATTATTCTACTAGAGACAAGGAAGTCCTTGCCCTAATTAATTAAGAGCATTAAGGGTGCTGAGGCATTCTTAGGAAATAAATTTGTAGTTAGAACTGATAACAAACGAGTCAAAAACTTCAAAAACTACAAATTAACTGATGCTGCTGATAGGGGAAGAGTCCTGAGATGACAAATGTTTTTAACCCAATATGAATATGATGTTGAAATGGTTGCAGGTGACAAGAACTATTTGCCCGACTCTCTCACAAGAGAAATGGCTATGTTTGATAGAGAATGTCGCAATCCAAGAAGCCGGAAACCGGTATCTGAAGAAAAGAAGCTTTGGGAAAGATACAAGAGCAGTGATAAAACCGTAGGATCTCTCCATGACGGACTAGGTTATCAATACATTGTTTCTTATGGAGCTGCTGAATCAGGCCAGTCTTTAGAAAGAATCAAGCCAAAACTAGATCAAGGATGGAATGAGATTTCAGACCATTCTAAAAAAGAAACAGATCAGTCTGTTACTTCTGATTCTGATGAAGAAAAGCTTGCACAAGAATTTTTGCTGTGTCCAAAAGGAATGGCCTCAACTGATCGATCTCAGGGTAAAAGATCGGCTAGCCCGTCTCAAACGGCAGACGGTAAAGGCATATCAAGTCCGTTGATGGCTGCTGCTTTGCCAAAAAGCAGAAGAGACCCTCTTAGGGCAAGTAAGATACCGATAGTCACAAGAAAGAAGGTTATCCATGATCAATCTCTGAAGATCTTTCAGAAGCCAGTTTTCAGAACGGAAAGACTGTTACCTTTCAAGCAGAAGATTATTATTAATAATATTCTGTATTCCTTTTATGAAGAAAATAGAAGCTCATTTGCTTCAAACTCTCAAGGCTTTAACTAAAGAATTGTATGGATTCCATACAAAAGACAAAGATGTTCCAGCAAAAAATCAAGCAGGAAGTTCTAAGGCTGTTTACCTTGAAAATCCTGAAAGTGCTAAAATACCAATGCTAGCACTAAAAGAACCTGAATGGTATAAATTTCATAATCTCTTAGGAGAAGGAAAAGATGTTCTACTAAGAACATTATCGGTAGTTCCTGGCCCATATTATGGGAGATATCTGGTTGATGTTCAAGCAGAACATCCTCAGAAGCACAAGTTATGGCTTGTGGAAAACGGTTTTGTTCATAATCTGTGGACAAAAACCAATGAAGATCTGAAGGGCCTTCCAAAAATAATAGCTGAAGCAGTCAAGAATATCAGACCTGATGGTTGTATCCTAAGGTTAAAATTCATTTCAACTCCACCAGAATGGACAGTGGTAAATAATCAGATGAATTATATCTCTCCATATCATCATGTTAGATTAATCCAAAGTCCGGTTCAAAAGACAGCTATTGCCAGTGGAAATGGAAGACCAAATCAAAGCATTCCTTGGATGAAAGCCATGACCATAGCAATTACTAAAGACATGGTTTTAAGAGACTATGATTCAAGTCTTTTAGCCAGTGGAGAAAAAATTATGGTCACCTGTTACAATCACCCTCCACCAGAAAACTGTGACTTTTTCACAGCCCTTATGAGGAAAGAGGTGGACTGCACTCTGGCTACCACTACATGGTTTGAAAAAGTTGAGACTGAAGAAAAGTATAAGATTTCTTATCCTTACGATTCAGACCTCGACAATGGAGATGAAGCCACGACACGAGATTGGGAATACAGTGATCCAAACTCCTCAGTGGGTTATTCTGAAGATCCAGAAACATATCACAATATTGTGAATATGTTGGAAAGTTGAGTGGTTACCGACGCATCCAGACAAACAGCTTTTCTTTCGATAAAAAGAAAGTGGCTGCCAGCACCCTAAAACAATTGACTTTACTTTTCAAAAGTAAAGTTATCAGGATAGGATTCCTCCTGTCTCCCACTATGTATAGGTGTGATTTAATTCCAGCTTGAGTTCCGCACCCTATATAAGGTGCCTCAAACTTTAGAAGGAAGACAATCAAAGAAGGAACCAAAAACAGAAATCTGAAATTTTCTCAACCTTTCTCAAGAAGTTAGAAAGTCATTATACAGTCTTTAGAATAGTGTGAGAATAATAAGAGTGTTTTTAGATTGAAGTCTGTAATCATCTGGTGTGGTGTGCTGTAAATTTACAAGTAAGTACTTGTGTTTATATTTAACTTTATGAGTAGCTAAACAGCCTTTAGCTGTTTACCTGAGAGCAAGGTAAACAGCTAAACCTGAGAGCAAGGCTTTGGGTTTGGTATTTGTATTTATGTTGAATTAAATAAATTCTACCTTGTGCCCTATTATCCGTCTCAAAAATAGTTTTTTCTTTTTTGCCTTTTGTTTCATTTTTGTGAAATTACTTTACTTTGTAAGTGATTAGGCCTGCCCACACTAAGACAGCAGTGATTCCGCCATGGTTAGTAACCATTAGACAGGAGGTAGTTAGGTGAAATTTGCACTACCACAAAAATGCTATCAGACAACACTCATTAGACAAGCCTTTGCACATCCCGTCTTGTCTGAAGGAGTGTACTGTTATATGCAACGCAAAGTTACAATGTTCTATTGTGTGATGATACGAAATTAAAAAGGG
>NC_020496.1:9824182-9831912 GCF_000184155.1 Fragaria vesca subsp. vesca
ATTTGTTGTGTGATAACAAATGGCACCACAAAACTAGACAGTTTTCTATTGTTTGAAAGCTAAAAACTTAACAAAAAACTGAAAGATATGTTGTGTGATGTCTACGAAAGACAACTCGAACCTAATTGATCAAATATTTCAGTTGTAGTTTACTCAACGTCACACAACAATAAATATAGGGAATAAACAGTTGTAGTTTATATAAAAGTCACACAACGGTACAAATGAAAACCAACAGTTGTCTGAAGGGGAAAAGATACAACGAATATGTTTTAATGTTTGTTGTCTGAGTGGACATGTCGATGCCGCGCCTGCCGCGCATGACATCCAATCTGTGTAGAGACTTATACAACAGAATATTCATCTGTTGAGCAAAATGTTATCACACAACGGTGGTTTTCATACTTGTCTGAAGATTTAATCAGACAAGCCCGAGATATACAACAGAAAACCTATAGTCACACAACGGTGAATAGCCGTTGTGTGTTGACATTTTTGTAGTAGTGTTGGCATGTTGAAGGCTAGTTCTTAGGAAAAGCTTGGTTTAGTCCTTTAGGAGTAAGTTTTTTTAAAAAAATAAAAAATAAAAAATAAAAAAATCTTTTTGTAACGGAAAAACAGTGGTTTAACAGTTTTTTTTTAACTAGAGGACCTTCTAGATGAGAAACCAAAACCTTGAGGACTATATAGATAATTTTTAGACCTTGAGGACTAAGTAGATGAGTTGTGTAAACCTTAGGGACTAAACAAAGGTTAATTCTTTAAATTTTAAGATGTGTGTGCATTCAAAAATTGAGGATTCTGTTACCTTTTATTTTTACCAAACATGTTGTAAACATTTCTTTCCTAATTGTTCTCGAGTTCTGTGTTTCCTGTTGTTTTCATGTAGCAATATGATGCCTATCAGGCACACTCAGGGCAGAGGATGATCTTATACAAGTACCCTTTTTCTTTGATGTAGGCAACAGACATTGGAATTGTCAGTTCATATTAGCGATTAGCTTGAGTCAGCATGAAATATATTTATTTTACAAATCTACCTAAACTCTATTTTCTAGTAAAATACGTAACTGTACGTTGTGCTTTAAATTGCTGTAAGCCAATAGAGAATTATTGCTTTAGAATAAATTGAGAGTCCTGTATTAGATATATGAACGAACTTGGAATCCCCAAGAGTCCAAGGGTGGTATGAACCTCTGTTTATATTCTTGCTCCGTTCTGCCAATCATAATCTCAGAAACGCCATGTCAGAAGCAAAAATTGTCAACTCATTTTTAAGCTTAACGGAGCTGCTATCCTCTTTTATTTTTGGTACAAAGAGCTGCTATTCTCTTTGGCTATATTAATCTGTACACATTGCTTAGTACAATCTATATAACCCTTATACATGGTATTGCCTTTTTGTATGATACTGTGGAGGAAGCAGAAGGGAAAGACATTCTAGTTTTTGCTTCACCTTTATAATTTTCTTGAGTTTTGCTTCCGTTTTTCCTATGGATTTCAAATAGCAGAAGGGAAGACCATTCATCCTGATCTGGTTGATCATTGAGTCATTGCAACTGTGTGTGATGTATTATGCATAATTTGTAATGTTATATTTATCTTGTTTGATTGTAGTTGTCGGAATTTCTTTATTATGCTATAAGAATTTTATGTTATTGTGTAAGTTTAAGTTATATGTTTTCAAAGTTTGGCTTGATGATTATCTATCATGGAGTGGAAATAAAGGGCCCGGCCGAAAGATGAAGAATAGCTCTTTCCATGCATCCAAGTGTGGTTTGGCCTCCTTGTTCTCACTCTGCTCTCATGCCTCTAAATGACTTGTGTACGTAGTTTCTGCTACAGGCTTGCACTGGTTTGAACATATCCAAGACAACTGCTTTGTTGTTAAGTTTTAGAAAATCAGTCTCAATTTGATTTGATGCCTTGCTAGAGCATAGATGGTTGATGTGTGTACGTAATTTAAGATACCATGACATCATTTAGATACAAGGCAAATTTATGTAAGCCTCTCCAAACATAGGCCGTTGTAGAATTAATCTTACATGGCAAGAATTATATACGTTCTGTGAAGAGGTTGGACATCTTCTTCCTTTGATTTCTACTTTGTTTTCAAGTCAACTAACCGTGTACTGAGGATGCTGCGTTTTTTGGATCTTGTCCTTCATTCTATCTCATCACATCACACTTGAAGAAATGGAATGAATGAATGCATTTTTGTCGAACCTGTTGTAGGGGTTCGTGGATCTACAGTCGCCAAAATAAGAAACGCCACGGTTACTATTAATTGAATTACATACAGTCAGGGGCGGAGCTATATGTTGGCAAGCCTGGGCAAATGCCCACCCATCTTTTGTATTTCTCACAAATTGAGATGAACTTTTCTCACAAATTTATTGCAAAATTACAACTTATTGATGATCTTGCCCAACCAAGATCACCGCAGGAAGAAAACGAAGAGGTTTCAGGGAGTTCAGGCTTGCAGCAAGTCAGCAACGTACGCTGCTGCGCCGCCTGCGTGGGGAAGAGCCTTTTCAGCTATGAAGATCATCAAAAGTCCACTTCGTAATCGAATGGGAGATCAGTGGTTGAACGATAGTTTGATTGTTTACATTGAGAAAGATGTTTTTGATTGTATTGATAATGAAATATTGATGCAACGTTTTCAAAACATGAAAAGTCGTCGAGGACGAATGTAGCTTGTAAAAATTTTGTTTTCATGAATGATAATGTTGTTTTAGTCTGCCCTGGCAAGAAAACATTTCTAGATCCGCCCCTGCATACAGTGTCCATAAAAATAACTCATCCTTAAGGGGTTACGACAAGATTGAACCATCTATAGGAGGCGTCCCAGTTAATTTATTTATTTCTAGTTTATGTTACTATCAGATACATATGCAAATCAACACGATCCAGGAAGGTCTCTCGTTTGTAGATTAAACGTAAGACCTTAGCTGGATCACATTGAAAGCCTTCCTCAAACTACACAAGTGGACGTGAGGATAATGTCTCTCTATTTCTTGTCGATTTCTTCTATTTTATTTGATAAAGCTTAATATTTTTTGCTAAAAAAAAAGAAAAAGATGCGTGACTAAGGAGCATGTTGAAATCAACAATTCTCCAACTGCTCCCCATCATACAGTTGACTACGGGCAGAAGCGTTTTCCTCTAATGGTATTAGCTTCTTAACTGAGCAAGGTTTTTGCTGTTGAATCAACCAGTTTCAGGTTTAGACAAGTCGATCTAGAGCCTTGTGATTCTTTACATCAGCCTAGTTAGGTCATCATTGATCTCAACTCGCAAGCTTTAAGAATGATTCAAGATCTCTTCTGATAACATAAGATTCAAAAGTTGCCAGCATTTAGCGAGTGTCGGGTCGATAGCTTGTGCTTCATCTCTTATCCAGAGATAAGCATCGCGAACAATTTGCATGTGATTAGTGAACTAGACATCAAATGCATATGCTCTTGCTTGTAATCAAGTTGTTTTGCTTCGGCCACTTCTTTCCTTTTGCATTTGGGAATATTAGGGGTCGAGAGACAATGGAACTCTAAGACACAAATAGGTGCCCTACACTCGTACTCAAGTGAGAGACTTATCGTTGTGAATAGGAGAGAACCGAACAAAATACAACCCAATTCAAACTGATAAGGGGATCCCCTAATTGACAAGACCAACAACTGCTAAAAGTTTTTGCTCCCCCTAGTCATGTGCTTGCCAGAACATCTATCATCCTCTTCTAACAAGCCATTATCCAAGGACGAGATATATAGTTAGATACAGCACCAAAAGACTAAACATGCATGTTCTTGTCAATTTATTGCTTACCTATATTCCTAACCCAGGATTCGAAATGTAAATGTTGATGAAGGAAACAAGCATGGTTTACAACAATGATTCATAACAGATTTAGTGTAATTCTGTTTGGGTCTTGTGTTTTTAGATTGAATATTTGGTCTCTGTATGTATTCGGATTTCTTGTTTGACTAGTCTTCAATATTTTGGTGGATCACGCCAAATTCAATTAAAATCAAGCACGCAAAAGTTAAATTTACTCGTTATACATGTTGTGCTAAACGAAAAAAAAATTCAAAAGACAAGAAAACCTTTGCATGTGTCATTTAACAAGATTTTGCTTGTAAGTGACAGAAATCGACAACATTACAAGATTGAAATACAATCAATAAAAGGATAGTAACAAATGATTTTAACCTGCATTTTATGGAGGTCACTCTAAAGCCAAATGAATACTACACTCTTTCAACTATAATCAGTGTCAGCTGACAGTAGATGGACACTAGTCCTCAGCAGATATAGCATCCACACCTAATGTAGAGATATGCTGATATGCATGCATGTATTACTAAATACTCATAAATAACTTGGTTAGAGATGAATCAACTAGTTAGATAGGAAAAGGTTACACAAAACGCGTCACGCTATGTGTAGAAATGGGGGTTTCGTGAAGAAATGAAGGCGTGTAAAGAGAAGATTGACTCATAAACCACCTTTCCTTGATGACAACCAAATCGTGATCCAAAATAATAGAGATTGCAAAGTCGAGTTGATATACAAATAGGATTATTAATCATTTTCACGTCAAAGATTTTGGTTTAATTGCCATCATTTGAAATTGTTGTACCCAACTAGGACTATATATTTGCTTTACGTACATATCTCTCTCTTTCAAGACCAAGTTTAGATAGGTTCATGAATTGCCCTCTGAGTTAATCTTGTTGATAGAATGTGAATCAAATAAACAAATAAACAAATCCATAAACTATCCAAGAAATGATTTGGTGATAGTTAGAAGAAACCATTGGATGACTAATGAGGTTTTGTTTTGATTTTGACAACCTACCAAAGTTTGTCGGGCTGGGGATGGAGGGAAATGAGACTCTTCTACCTAGTAAATATCCAGACCAAAGCTACCAAATTTACCATAGAAAATTTTGACGGAGAATAGTGGGTCCATATTCATGAATTTGTTTATTTTGACATTTTGCAGCTGAAATCTATCCTCTATACTCTAAGGTAAACAGTTAATTTTTATTATCATAATTTTGCTTCTTACCAGAACACAGTTGCTTGCCATCTGCAAAGAAACTAAGGAAGAATTGCTAGAAGAACAGAAACAATTGACAATCCTTAAAAATTTTAGATCAACACTTGATAGAGAAGATCTTAATTATTAGGATAATATCTATTTGGTTCAGAGAAAAATCTATAGAGTTCAAAAGAACATTAGGGTTATTAAAGAAACTCTTGAAGTATACCAAGAACCTTTAGATTATCTTAGTATAGAGTAAGTTGATCTCGAGCAGATCACCTTGAACATATTTACACTTTGAGTAGATTGATTTATTTCACCTCAAGCAGATTATTTCGAGCCAGATTACTAGCAGAGTACTCTGATAGATTTACTGGTATCAGAGCCTAGCCTTTGGCTGGTGCTCAAAAGAAATCCCAAGATGGGAACATGAATTGAACAAATACTAGAAAAGCTTGAATTTCTAGTACAACAAGTTGATGCGAGGCATCAAGAATCTCTAACAGAAGTGTCTATAGACATATAGAATATCTAGAAGGAATTCCAAATATAGTCTATCAGCTGATTAAACTAGAAAGTAAAATAGACTATATTCAATCCCTTCCAGAAGAAAAAGAAGAACTATTGGCAAAAGTCAATAGTAAGATAGAAGAACTTAACCAACAGCAGGTAAAAATCTTAGATTATGTTCAAAAGATAGCTGGAGAACATAAAAGGCTAAAAAATGAAAGCCAATCTAAGATAAACACCACAAAAACTCACGGATTCAAAACATTGGAAGTTCCTCAAGGAAATTCTTCACCAGCAACTTTCCTTTTTGAACCAACAATGAGTCCAAGAGTGTTTGGATCCTCAGAAACTCTAAAGCTTAAAGATATAAGAGATATGAAGATGATGAGCATCTTTGGAAAGAAGAAAGGAGTACAACTGCTAAACTCCGAAGAATTCGAATACAATGAGTTAGAAAGTAATGTCAGGAATTCCAAAATTTATAAAAGAGGAAATTTTGATTTGTTGGATAGCCATCAATTCAAAATTTTAGAGTTTACCACTCCAGCAACAACAAGAGAAACATATCTCCTCTTAGTAACACCTGAAGAGGTGGCTAAAGCGAGAAAAAGAAATTTATAAATTTATGCACATTGGAGCAGTCCAAATAGGCATAAAACTACTGGCCAGAGAAGGATTAAATTGTTCAGTTCTATATGTTTTACAAGACAATAGACTGATAGATTTTCAGAAAAGTTTGCTAGGAACTCTTCAAGCATCTCTATGCAATCAAGTTGCATACTTTAACTGCTTTCCAAACTTTTCAACAAGCTTGAATGATGCTGCTCACTGTTTAAGACTGAGAGTCAAAACAGATGGCACATCCATGAAAGAAGGCATGCAAGAACTTGTTATAGTTTATAGGATTTACTATAAACTAATGAGTACAACGGTAGAGCCAAAAACCAGGCTATCAAATATCCCTGACCTTACTACTGGATTCCTCACAAACCCAAGAAATCATTCAGAACAGGTTCATAAGGTTACTTGGGATGAGGTAATGTTTCCACTAGAGTGGAAATTATCTGGCCCTAAAAAAAAGCCAGAATGTGCGAGGGCAGCTATTTATGAAAACAGGAGAACGGGAGACGTCAATCTCAAGTTCGAAGGACATAGGAGAAGTGATGCAACCCTCGAAACTCTAAGAAATGACAACTCAAGATTACTTAGGAGATGCAACACTTCTAGTGAAGGAAGTATTTCTAGAGATTTAAGTACTTCTAGAAGTACTAGAATTATAATTAATGATGAATCTATTCCAGTAGTGGAAGAAGATTTAGAAGAAGCACTTCACAGAGAAGTAAACATGCTAAAGTCAGAAGGACTTTATGAGCTTTATGATGAAGCAGACAACTGTAAAGATCCAGCTCGTCTAGAGCAACTGATTGAAGAAATAAAAAATTTTAATCTTGAAAAAAGAAGAAAAGTCGAAAGAAAAGTCTTTCCTTACCATAATGTCAAAATGAAAGATGGAGAAAGCTCCTCAAGACATCCACAGAATTATCAAAATTGGTAGAGATACAAAACTTCCTGAAAGAAAAGGGCCTACGGGAAAGAGAGATGACATAAACTCTAAAAGATTTGTCCCAGAACTAAGCATACCAAAAATACCAATATCACAGCATGGTAACTGGTTAGATCTAGACAAGAAGAAAGCCATAGATGACTGGGTCAATGCTATGTTTATGGCAGCTGCACAACTTATGAAAAGTTTGAGGCACAAGACCTACAAACAGTCTATCAAGCTACTCTTATAGGAAAGGCGAAAAAATTTTATCTTGCTTGGAAAGAAACCCAAAGGGGTAGAGCATGGCTAGAAACCATAAAAGATGATAAATCTCCAACAACCTTTGTTACACCAATCTGTGAGCAATTTTTTGGAGATATATCATTTGTTGGTGATAAAGCTAGAGAAATAGCCAGAACCAACATATATGCTTTCAAGATATGCAACATGCACTACCAGGACAAGCACTTTAGCCGACGAAAATTTTTCGTCGGCCTGTCAGCTTAATTCGTCGGCTAAGATCTTAGCCGACGACCTTTCGTCGGCTAAGATTTCGTCGGGAAAAGCTCGTCTGTGGTGACTTTAGCCGACGACACTACGTATAAGTCGTCGGCTATAGTCCAG
>NC_020496.1:9831932-9833404 GCF_000184155.1 Fragaria vesca subsp. vesca
GTCGGTTATCTGCCAAACTTTAGCCGACGAATATTTTAAAATATTCGTCGGCTAAAGTTTGTAATAAAAAATAAAAAGATCTATGGCCGACGAAATATACTATATTTCGTCGGCTTTATAGGTATTTAGCCGACGAATTAGAGCATATTTCGTCGGCTAAAAGTTATTTTAAAAAAATAAAAAAACTTTAGCCGACGAATTAAAGCTTTTTTCGTCGGCTATAAGTCCTTTCCAGTAAAAAAAAAACCCCGAAATTTCTGAATTACCATTCCAAGCAAGCTGCAAAATATACCAAAACAATTCCATATTCCATATAACCAACAACAAGCACATAAAAGTATATAATTCATCAACTACATAAAATCTAAATCGTCTAAATTAATATCCGTTTCTGGGGGTTGCTGCGGAGGTTGCGGCGGAGGTTGCGGCGGCTAGGGTAGCGGCATGGGCGGAGGCATGGGCGGAGGCGGAAGTCCCTGAAGCTGGGCAGCTGTAAAGTCCTGCATGTACTGGAACATCTGCTGCTGCTGGGCCTGCTGGATGGCATGTATCTCGGCAACATAGGCTGCCTGCAAGACATTATAGGCAGCCTGAGCAGCTTGCTGTTCTCGTAGTCTCTGAACTTACGACTCTAGCTGAGTCGTCCTGGTGATCGTGGACTTGGTCCTGCTGCTGGTCGATGCTGCCTTTCTTTGAAATCCTGGAGTGGTCTTCAGGACCCCCTCGCCTTTCTTTCCTAGACCCCGGCAGTAGAAGTTGTTTGCTCTCGGTGGGAAGGCTGTGCCCATGATCCTCGCCCCAATCGTCGGATCCGAAGTGTCGATCCGGGACATGGCTTCGGACATCTCTTCCTCTTGCGTGTCCGGCCATGTCTCCCTTACTATAGCACTCATCACCTCGTCACTAGCCTCCCTCACCTTCGCCTAATTGGATAGGAAAAAATAATTAATTAACATTTTCACATATATATAAATTTAAAATTTAAAATTTAAAAACGTAAAATGACTTACAATATCCTCCTGGGGGTCAGGATATGCCTTCTCGTACGTATAGACGTACGGGTTGACCTCTGGATGTTCCCTGGCCGTCTCGTCCATGAAGACAGCGAACGGTCTAGAACCGCCATGATGGTTCCTTGTGTTGCGTTGCCGGTTCTGAGAGTTCGCTCGGGAAACGGCCTTCAAAGAAAAAATAAATTATTAGTAAAATATTTAAAAACGGACGTACTTAATGACAAATTAACTAATTAATTTTTTAAATACCTGTTTACGAGGGTTGTTGAATTCTGATGTCAGAAGCCAACGCCACTCGTACTCCCTGTACTGGAACTCAGCAGGGGTACCAGAACGTGCGTTCCCGTGCGTAGTCCAATGGGTCCGCAACTCGTTCTTCCACTCCTTGTACCTACAGACACAACAAAAATATTAGAAATATTATTAATATCACATACAATTTTGTTTTTCATTTAACTT
>NC_020496.1:9839852-9902244 GCF_000184155.1 Fragaria vesca subsp. vesca
TGTTAGCTTAATTCGTCGGCTAAGTTCTTAGCCACGAGCCATCGTCGGCTAAGATTTCGTTGGGAAAAGGTCGTCTGTGATGACTTTAGCCGACGAAAAAAAAAAATTTCGTCGGCTATAGTCCCGCAGTTTAGCCGACGAAAAACATGTCGTCGGTTTTTTTCCCTGACTTTAGCCGACGAAACAATTAAGATATTCGTCGGCTAAAGTCTGTAATAAAAATTTTTTTTCCAGACTATAGCCGACAAAATATAGTATGTTTCGTCGGCTAAACCTTATAAAAAAATTTAAAAATAACTATAGCCGACGAAATATAGTCTGTTTCGTCGGCTAAACCTTATAAAAAAATTTTAAAAATAACTATAGCCGACAAAATATGCCATAATTCGTCGGGTAAACCTTATAAAAAAATTTAAAAATACTATAGCCGACGAATAAACCTTTAAATATTGTCGGCTAAACCTTTAAATATCGTCGGCTAAAGTTGCTGGTTTTTGAAAAAAAAAACTGCAGAAACTTTCGGCCACCTCCAATCACCACCAAAAATTTGACAGAATCTTCTTCTCAACATTTCGAACAACTTTCTAGAAGAAGTCAAAGCCCAATTCTAAGCCTAAATAGGTCAATTGAATCAAAATATAAAAATCCCCAATTTTAAACCCTAAAAACTTCAAATATTCGATTCTCCTCACACACACCGAATCGAGCTACCAAATTCTAGGGGAATGTAATACTAATCAAACTCAACTTATCCATATATAGAACTCACCAAATGGTGACCTGAGGAAGGAGAAATTCGATCGACACCGAATCCGAACCGGCGGAGTTTTAGAGCTCGATTTATCTCTCACGGCGGCGCCACTCGATGCACCACCTATCCAGCAATGAAGTAGAGACGACGGCGAAGCTTTTGGGACAAGTGTGGCGGTCTCCGGTGGCTTGACAGCGGAGCTAGGCCGAGAAGAAAATCTGGCAGGCGAAATAGACTTCTTACCATCCACCTTCGGTAATATAAAGAACTTTAGCCGACGAAATTCTTTATTTTCGTCGGCTAAACTCTTTTGAAAATTTTGAAAATTTTGGTTGATCGCCAAAAAATTTTGGTTGAAAATTTTGAAAATTTTCGACTTTAGCCGACGACTTTTCATATATTTTCGTCGGCTAAAGTCCTTTGAAAATTTTCCTCCAAATTTGGTTTACCGCCCAAAAATTTTTGACCTTAGCCGACGACTTTTTTAATATCTCGTCGGCTAAAGTCTATAAATTCACGAAAACGCTCATATCTCCCTCTATATTACGTAGTTTGATCAAACCTTCCACACAAAAAACTTTCACGTAGATGAGACGCAACCGCCTATATAAAAATTTTGAGACATTTGCCTTCCGACGATAGGGCTCACTATAGGGAATAATAACGGTAAATAGGGTTGACCGCTACTATCGGCACCGAGACTTTACCCGATTTACGTGATTTTTGAACCATAGCCGTATTTCACCATTCTGAACACATCTTATTTCACGAGATTTTTAATAATTTTGCTTCCTATATAGAGTTGGTTCACAAAGTTGTATAACCTACTAAACAAGTTATACAACATTAGTAGACACGTTGTGATTCCGATCACTAAAATTCACAAACCAAAATTCGACCGTCAGATATGATCATTATGACGAAAGATGTCTATGGTAAAAAATTCAACTGGATCCGGCAACGTTAAGGACTCGATCGAAACGGGTAACCCTAATCCATCGTCACTTATCACACGAAAACGCTCATATCTCCCTCTATATTACGTGGTTTGGTCAAACCTTCCACAAAAAAAACTCTCACGTAGATGAGACGCAACTGCCCATATAAAAATTTTGAGACATTTACCTTCTGACGATAGGGCTCCCCATAGGGAATAATAACGGTAAATAGTAGACACGTTGTGATTCCGATGACTAAAATTTACAAACCAAAATTCGACTGTCCGATATGATCATTATGACGAAAGATGTCTATGGTAAAAAAATTAACTGGATTCGACAACGTTAAGGGCTCGATCGAAACGGTCAACTCTAATCGGAAATAAGAAAACTGCATTTTGAAGCCCTAAACGGACTCGGATGGCCAAAAAGGCCCATACATCATGGCTTTAGCGATGAGTTTTACTCGTAGGGCCGTTACGCTTCCGGAAAGGTATCACAATAGTCAATCGGACACCAAAAACCAAATCTGCAGCATAGTGAATAATAAGGGTAAATTGCATTGACCGCAACTATCGGCACCAAGCCTTTACCAGAATACCGTGATTTTTCAACTGTAGACGTATTTCACCATTCTGGTCATATCTTATTTCACGACTTTTTTGCGTTTGAAGGTTCTACGTATAGTTTTTTTTTCCCCAGATGAGTTGTTATCCAGATCTGCAAATATAAGGCACTTTAGCCGACGAAATTATATTTTTCGTCGGCTAAACTTTTAAAAATTTCGTCGGCTAAAGTTCACAGACTATAGCCGATGAAAAAAATTATTCAGACGACTAAATTTTAATTTCGTCGGCTAAAGTTGACCATAGCCGACGAAAATTTTTAATTAGCCGACGAAAAAATAATTCGTTGGCCTGATTTTTTTATTTTCGTCGGCTAAAGTCTTTCTTCTGGTAGTGTATAGGAAACTCCCAGAGCCATGGAGGACGGCTATAAAAGAGAGCATAGATGTCAAACCTCTAGAAAGACTCTTAGTTGGTGGAGTAGCAGAGAGAATTAGAGAGTTGATGAGGGCATAGTGCAAAGCAAACATAAGAGCTAAAGCTGCAAAGAAACAACTTAAAGGAGCTGATAATTTCTGAACTAAACTCCTAAAGGTTCCAACCAATTGGGGTTGTGAAGAACTAGATCAACACAAAAAGAGGAGAAAAGAAAAGAAATTTCACAAACGTTTCGGAGGAAACAAAAAGAGAAATTGGAATTTCAAGAAAAGTTCTAACTACAAAAGGGAGAAGCATAACCCTAAAAAGAGATTTTTCAAAAAGAAAAAATCATCGCATGGAAAATCAACTTCTTAGGAGTCTGAAAAGAAGAAAACATACAGATGTTGGTTATGCAAAGTAGAAGGACATTATGCTAATGAGTGTCCTAAGAAAGAAAGAAAAAACTTCAAAAGCTCTTTTTAAAGAATATGAAGAGGTCATGGAGATGGCCAACGTGAAGGGATTTGAAGTAGTTTACTCTGAGGAAGAAGACAACATGTGTTGTTTACTCAGCATGGTCAAAAGAAGATTCTTCAGAAGAATCTGCATCTGATTCAGAAGAAGATTGTAAACCTAGAGAGGTTTACCTTCTTGAAGTCAAAAACTGGGAAGAAAACACTACAGAAGAAATAGTTTCTTCTTATAGTGTAAAACTAGGAACATTTACTTGTGATTTTTGTCTTTGTCTTGAAAAGGATGGTCTTCCCATATCATGTGAAAAGTCAGGAAAAACTTATCACAAAGAATGCTTTATAGCTTAAGCAAGAAAGAAAACAAAGAATAGTTCAATAAGTCAGCTTGTTGAACAAGAATATGAAGATTACTTCTATGAGATAGAAGAAAGAAAAGAAATATTGAGAACAGAAATTCAAAGAATTAAACTTGAAAGAATGGAATTAGATAAAACCTCAGAGGAGGTAATATCATTCGATACAACTTCAAAAGAAGTAGTATCTACAGATAAGCAAGAGAGTGCTAAGGAGACTGATACTAGAGAGGTGACAGGAGAAATAATTTGCAAAGAAGAAACGTGCAATCATTTTACATAGGTAAAAGCAGATCTCCCACACCAAACTATACGTCAAATAAAGATAGTCTCTACAAGCAGATTTAGTAATTATATGGAAATTGGATTAAAATTTCCAGAATACAAGAAATATCATCTACATGCATTTGTGGATACTAGATCTGGATTCAGCTTAGCAAAGAAGTTTGTTATACCAGAAGAATATTGGACAAAAGATTTAGGAAAAAGTGCCGTTGGAAGAACCATAGAAGGAAGGCACATTCTCATGAATACAATTGCTAAGAAGATTAAAATCACCATCGGAGGTGGAGATTTTATCATTGAAGAACTTTGGCAATCAGAAAATCAATATGCTGATATACTGTTGGGAAATGAGTTCATCCTACAACAAACCTTCATACAAAAGACACCCATAAACCTAATAGGTTTTGAAAAGGGCGACAAAATCTTTTGGACAGAGCGACTAAAACACGCTAGAAGTGTAGTTGGTCCTGGATTTACATCACAATATCAGAAGTCGCAGCAAAATCATGGTGATCTTTATAAGCCAAAATTTGAAGAAATCTTACAATATAAGCAGTACAGGCGGCAAGAAGAAGTACTTCAAAATGAAGAATTTTTAGAAGAAGACGAAGAAGAGATCAATGAAGAAATCAGTTTCGTCCGAGAACATAATCTCAAATATTTTGAAACCAAGCTGGAGCAGCAGAAAAAGCATACCCTTGGTGAGATTAAGGATATGCTAAAACAAAACATTGATATAAACCCATTGAAGTTTTGGGAAAAAGACCAAGTGGTCTGGGAATTAAAACTTCATGACATGAATGTCATTTGTCATGTAAAAGCAATCCCTCAATACAAAGAAGAAGATCAGAAATAATTCAGAAAAGATATAGCTGATCTCTTGGAAAAGGGGTTGATAAGACCATCAAACAGTCCTCATCATGCTCCTGCTTTCTATGTCAGGAATCATGCTGAACAAGTACGAGGTAAAGCAAGAATGGTGATTGATTACAGAGATGTTAAAAAAAAGACTGTTAAGGATGGTTATCAAATAGCACAGGCAAGAGTGCTGATTAATAGGCTCAAAGGAGCAAAAGTTTTCTCAAAATTTGTTGCAAAATCCGGATTTTGGCAAGTTAAAATGCACCCAGATAGCATCCCTCTTACTGCCTTTGGAACTCCACAGGGATATTACGAATGGTTAGTAATGCCATTTGGCTTGAAACAAGCTCCATCAATTTTTCAAAGAAAGATGGATAATATTTTCAAACATGTGGTCGATTTTTGCATCGTCTATATTGATGATATATTGGTGTTCTCCAAAACCAAAGAAGAACACATGAAACATTTATATGAGATAGTTAAGCTGATAGTTCAGCATGGAATTATCCTAGGAGAAAAGAAAGTCTTTTTAGTCCTAGATGAGATTGATTTTTTAGGATTAAACATAAAAAATGGAGTCATCAAGCTCCAACCTCATATCCTAGAGAAAATCTAGAAATTCCCGGATAAAATTTCATATGCCAAAAGCCTACAGAGATTTTTAGGTGTCATAAATTATGGAAGAGATTTCCTTCCTAAAATTGCTGGATTAACAACAATGTTGTCTCCAAAAATAAGTTCTAACAGAACTTGGAAATTCACAGAAGATGATGAAAAGATTGTCAGGCAAATTAAAGACCTATGCAAAAATTTGCCACCACTTCATCAACCTGAAGAAAATGATGAGATCATTCTTCAAACAGATGCTAGTGAAAATTTTTGGGTTGGTGTTGTTCTCGCAAGAACTCCAGGCACCAACACAGAAAAAATCTTAAAGTTTTGTAGTGGCAAGTTCAGCCCTGCAAAGCAGAATTATCCCATAGGGGAAAAGGAAATTCTAGCGGTAAAGAAAACAATTGAAAATTCTCCCGCCTTTTTAGGAAAACCATTTACTGTGCGCACAGATTGCGCAAGAGTTAAGAATTTTAAAAATTTCAAGCTTGATAGGGCTGCTGATAGGGGTAGATTAGCAAACTAGCAATTATTTGTTAATCAATATGATTATAATGTGGAATTAATTGCAAGTAACAAAAATTATCTTCCTGACGCCTTAACCAGAGAATTGGCGATGTTCAGCAGAAGTGAAGGAAGCGACGAAGGTCGTAATCCTAGAAACAGAAGACTAGGAAAAGAATCAGAACAACCAGAAGAAATCGAAAGAGTTCTTAAGAGTTTCTTGTTGTGTCCTAAAAGACCAGCCACAACTGATCAATCCCAGGGTAAAGGATTGGCTAGCCCGTCTCAAACGGCAGACGGTAAAGGCTTAACAAGACCGTTAATGGTTGCTGCTTTGCCAAAAAGCAAACTTACTCCTAAGGGAGTCCTAAATGTTCATGGTTACCAATTAAATACTGTTCTTGAACCAATTTTTCATTGTGGCAAAAAATTAGCCTTCTATCAGAAAGCCTTGCTCGATAATTTAATGTTTGCTTTTCAGGAAAATGGCTTGGGACTCATGATACAATCGCTTCAAGTTCTGTCAGAAGAATTGCATGAAGCGCACCAAGGGAATAAACAACAGAGTGTTGTCCTAGTGAATTTGTTCAAGATAAATACCTTGAAGGTCCAGAAAGTGCTAGAGTTCCTGTTCTAGCATTGAAAGAATCAGAGTGGTTCAAATTTCATGATAGCATTGGAATTCATTCTTGTGACCGAGTCCTGCCAGAAACACTTTTTATTGTCCCAGGACCATATCCAGGAAGATATGTTGTGAATGTTCAGAGTGAACATCCTTAAGAACATAAGCTTTGGCTAGTTGAAAATGGCTTTGTTCATAATCTGTGGACAAAATCAAATGACGATCTAAAGGGATTGCCAGCCATTATTGTCAATACAGTCAAGAATGTTAGAAAGTCAAACTGCATTCTCAGGCTTAAGTTCAGGTCCACACCTCCTAAGTGGGTGCAGAAGAAAAATGGAGAAACAGAATACATATCTCCATACCACTATATAAGAATTATCCAAGGGCAATACTTAGAGCCTGCTTGTCAGGGATACAATGGGCAACCTAACTCTAGTATCCCATGGATGAAAGCCATGTCTCTGGAATATATCAAGAAAATCATCGAGGATGATCAAGAGAATACTTATCTTGCATCTGGAGAAAAAATAATTGTTACCGCCTATGACCATCTTGACGTCGTTAGCAGTGATTTATTTTTATCTCTCAAGAAAAGAGAAATTGATTCCACTTTAGCATGTGCTTAGTGGATTGAAAAGATTGAAAATGACAAGCACTACAAGGTGTATGAAGATACCAACATGGAAGAAAATAAAAGAAATGCAAGAAGCAGATATGAAATATGAAGATCCTGTATTGGGCAATAATTCTGAAGATTTCGAAGACATGTGATCTTTTCCTTATCAAGAAGGAATCTGTTTTAGTTAGTGGATGAATAATAGAGTTGCTAGCTAGTGGAAGAACTATTAAAATGCCAGCTAATGGAAGAATAATGGAGCTGTCTTTTACTGTTTTTAGGTTGCATTTCAATTCTAGTTTGAGTTCCGCTGCCTATATAAGGAACCTTAAGTCTTAGTGTAGATCATCAGAAAATTGAGCAGAATCAGTTTCTCTCAAAGAGTAAGAAAGTCTTAGCAGTGTGTTCTTTCTAGTTCGAGTGAGTGTGAAGTGTGGTGTGCAGTGTGCCTTTTATTCCAAGTAAGTGTTTGTAATCCTAAGTTATGAGTAACTAAACAGCCTTTAGCTGTTTACCCAAGAGTGAGGTTCTGGGTTTCAATCTGTATTTATGCTTGAATAAATAAATTCTACTTGGTGCCCAATATCCCGTCGCAAAAATATTTTTCTTGTTATTCTGTTATATTTTTGCATTTTCCCTATTAAGTTAATATTATCTCTACATTTTAATTAAAACCATTCATATTTAGACAACAGTGATTTCGCCATCTTAGTAACCAGGTCGACTATAGGTCTTTAGGTGAATTTTTGGCATGTTGAAGGCTAGTTCTTTCTAGGAGTGTTTTTAGTTATTTGCGAGTAATAGTAACCTTGTAGTAAAAAACATGTTGAACAAGTTTCTATTAGGTCATCTTTTGCCACTTGTTATACATATATTATAAAATAATAGAAAAGCAGTTTGCATCCCATGCAGCGCTGCATAATAGACATACCCAGAGACAACCCACTAATTGAGGACATTATGAATAGTTGATGGTTTGTAAGAACCCAACTGACATTTAGGTCTAGGCCGATTTTCACATGAGTAGTTAGACCTCGCTGGTCTAAAGTTTTTCATCTTTTGATTCTGTAGGCATTCAACAATCGGGTCTCGTGATGACTCAAACTCCTTAGATGCTGACACTTTTGACCAGAGTTATATGGGTCTCACAAGTCTCTAGTACTCGACCCCAATAAGAGACTTGTGAGGGTTTCACTTCAAGTTGTGCCTTATCATTTTTGCCAACCCTTATTCACAACGTTTTTGATTATTAATGAGATTTGAGATGTTATTCGAAGTTCATTAATTGTTCGAACACGGAGAAGAGTGTTTGAACAACGAACATGCATCATGCATGATATGTTTTTTTTGGTTGTGCATGATATATTTATTAGTATTTCAATATAATCAGTATAAAATTTATTATAAAATTATATAATAATATCAACATACCGTGTATGAATTGAGACCGAGGAAACAACAATGGAGGAGGAATTCGCTCCACTAATATCGGAGTTGAGGGTCCTATAGACGACCCTAGGTTTAGGGTAGTTTAGTGGCGGTGACGTTCGATGGATTCCGTTTGCTACAGGGCACCTCGGTGTCGATCTTTACCAGCAATGAAGAGGAGGACCGATTCAGAGATGATTTGGTTGATCTGGCTTTTGTTATTGATGAGGTACGGCGGAGATACAAATCGGGGAGGACGATTTAAGTGAGATCCAAGCTTTGGATTGGCAAGGCAGCGACGTCAACAAAGGGGATATATAGGCTTTGATTTGCGAAGACAAGGCGGTGATCTTCGGGAGTCGGCAGGTGATCACTGATCGGTTTTGCAGAAGGTTGATAGCTAAACAGTTTGAGCAAAGGGAGTCTAGGGTTCTTTTCATATTCTTATCGGAGGCTCCGAGTAAGCAAGCATCCATAAGTTGGAGGAGAGGGAAGCTGCCAGATTGAATAGGAGGCAGGAGGCTCCTCTGGTGAGTCCCGACGATTGTCAATTCCGAAAAGAGGAGAGGAAGGGGGAAGATTGGGCTCATGGGCCTATGTTGTAACGCCCCAAACTACACCTCTTCAGTTTGAGCACGTAACAGTGCCGCGAGACTTTAAAACACAAACCGAAAGCTATAATTATATCTTAAAGTAACGCAAGGCATATAGTTAAAACTTATCGAAAAAAGAAATACAACGGAAGCTAAACGGAAATTTGAGGTGAAAACGTTTAGTTTTTGAAATTCTACTCGTCATAATTTCAATTCAAATGCTCACCAAGTATAAACGAATATTAGGGAATAAACAAACAAATAACCGTAATAGAAAACATATTTTAACGAAGTCCAAAACTATAGGACTCAAGAGAAAATTTAATTGAATTAGGTTAACAACCAAACGACAAATTATAAACTTTGGCCTGCACACCCAGCTCCGTCCTCCACTATCCCGTCAGCAGTGCACAGTACCTGCACACACACACTATTATAGGGGTGAGCTTTCATCCTCGCTGCTCAGTAGGAGCTTTTCTCGACTAGATTTGAAAATCAATATTCATGGGTACCCAGCATAAAAACAATTTAAAACCAAATGCTTAATGTAAACGACATGAGTTAAAAATCAATGCACATGTTTCAATAAAATTGGCGCCAAGTCCAAACATCACCTGATGGCCGGTCCTCATCGACCCACTATCCAACTTACCTCATTTTTCTTGTGTACAACAGGTAAGTGTAGTGAGAGTGTCCAATTACGCCCTATCGCCTAGAAGTAGTGTCACTCCACAAGGGATGTAAGACACTCTTCCGTCCATAAAGGCCCCTCCGAAGGTTTAGGGGATCGAAACCCAAGGAAGTCGCTATGCCCCCCTCACTCTCAAGCCATCAATAAATCTCACAGTTTGGTCAATAACAATCATAATATATAACCAAACCAAACATGCATCATTTATATAAAACATGGGAAAAGCTTTAATCAAGAAAAATCCTGAATCCCCTACCTGGATTTCAACGCTTTTCCTTCCGTGCTCCACGAGTCACAAACCTTTCATTCCTTGGTCACTGGAATCCCTTTAATGTAGCTCAATATTGAAGCAAAAGCTTTGCGCCCTTCTCTGCCCAAACTTGCTGACGAAGAACTTGTAGCTCCTTACCCAAAAACCCAGCAACTCCCTTTAAAATCCTTGTTTCAGACACAGCTGAGACCGAAACCAAACCTAGAAATAAAGGAGGTCACCGACGGGGACGAATTTCGTCAAGGGCAAAGAAACAGCCCAGAAATCCCAAAAACTAAAGTCAATAAACTTCAATCTAAACTGAAAAATAATTACCCTAGAATGATGAGGACGACGAGAGAAAGGAAACCATACCAAGAGAAGTCGGGTTCGCAGCCTGAAAACCCAGAATTCGGCAGAAAACTCGAACCTTCTTGTCGTCGTTCCTCCTCCTACGGTCACCGATCGGAAAAATGAAGGCTAGAGGAGCATCGGGGACCTCAAGGCGGTCCGGTCGGTGGTGGCCAGTCGCCGGGTAGCCACCGGACAGTGAGGCAGCGTTGATGCTCGACGTCGGTGTCGGGGAGAGAGACTGAGGTGGTCTGACTAGTTGACCGAGTTAATCTCCTTACATACTCCTGACCGACTTTAATTCCAGCGGCTAAGATTGGACGGTCTAAATTTCAATGGTCCAGATCTCACCGCATAAATTCCTTATTATTTTCTAACTTCCAAAAATCATATAAAGTAGCTCGGCACTCCAATTCCCCGAAAATTTCCACGAACTCGTCAAAACACGTACTTTAATATCAAACTCTAATATCAAGGTTTTTCACCTTGTAGAAATATCTGAAAAATATCCTCGATAAATTTCCGGGGAATTACATATGTCATCTTGGGTTGCAGCAATGTGGCCTAGGCGGGCTGGGCCTGAGGGTTTTATTATTTTTCCTTTTCTTATTCGGGTTGGCCTAGCTAGGTTTTGGGCTTGTATAAAAGTGACACCTATAAGTCTATACTGCTTTGAGTGAAGCTGTTGTTTGAGTGGAAACATACACCATTAGGTCTTAGGCATCACATTCAACAAGATAACTGCTTTATTTCAAGGTTGTTTAGATTTAGAGGTTATTTAGCATTCACTTTCTAGCCATTTAAGGTCCACCTTTTTGGACTGTAGTTTTGAGGTTGTTTTTTCAATTCTTAGTTCTTTGCTAAGATTAGTGACTTTCACTTGCATTTGTATGGTCTTCAGACCACTCATCCACTCATATTTGACCGTTTTAGTCGTCATGATCTTTGATCAATAGAGCTTTCCCTTTTCCCTTAAAAAAAAAAAAAAAAAAAAAAAACATACCGTGTATAAATCGAGAGAAAGATACACAATTGTAAACAACAGAAAGAATAATCTTACCTATATTGCACTATTAACTCTTTTTTAATTGTATGTTTTTTCCTTGTAAAAGGTATTTAGATCAAGAGGAGGAAGCCCACCAACCTAGCTAAAATGTAGAAACAGTATGAACCGATTGTGGCCTGTAGGAAACTAGTTAACACATGGTGGATCTAAATTGATTACTACGTGAGAGCAGTCAGACCCCACTAGTTTAAGGCTTTCCACTTTGTAATCCCGTTGGCATCCGTAGTCGTGTTTTAAGATGATCCAGACTCTCTTGAAAGCTTAAATTTTTACTACCATTTTATGGGTCTAGCATGTCTCTAGTACTCATCAACCTACCCATAAAGAACTGTACCACACGCATGCAAGTGAAGCCTTCTAACAGTCCCCTCGGACCTTTAGACTTGCTGAACAGAAATAACCAGAAAGCTGCCCCATTTCACTCCATTTGACGCAACCCTTGGAGTCACAGTTAAGCTCACCAAACACAACCATCGCTGCCTACTACTACTACCTTTCTATAAATCACACACCCGAACACTTCTCCTACTAAAATCCGATAAAACGACGCCACACTTCTCGTGTCGCACCACACCTCCAAAAACCACCACATGTCGTCTGCGGCGCCACCCACTCTCGAGCTCCGAGAATTCAACCCCACAAGACCCCGCATCAACCCTACTCTCGCCGAGCTTCTCCAATGGGTCGAGCAGTCCCAAACCCCCGACCGGAAAACTACGTCGTCAAACCACAACAATGCCCACCACGTCCTCGACATCGGCTTTCCTTCCACCTCTTTGTCTCAGTCGACCTACCCTTTCGTCCTCTCCTTCAACAACCTCACTTACAGCGTCAAGGTCCGCCGCAAAATGACGTTACTGCCCTCCTTCAGAAAAACAGAGGCTAAACTTGGTGGCAGCGGCGCAAGCAGCACCAAGGTTTTGCTGAACGGCGTTTCCGGCGAGGCCAGAGAAGGCCAGATCATGGCGGTTCTCGGAGCAAGTGGCTCAGGCAAGTCAACACTGATAGACGCATTGGCTGACCGGATCGCCAAGGACAGCTTGAAAGGGACGATCACGTTAAACGATGAGATTCTCAACTCGAGGATGCTGAAGGTGATATCGGCTTACGTCATGCAGGACGATCTGTTGTTTCCGATGCTGACGGTGGAGGAGACTCTCATGTTCTCTGCTGAGTTCCGGCTCCCACAGTCTCTATCAAAATCAAAGAAGAAGTCTCGTGTGGAGGCCCTGATTGATCAGCTAGGCCTCCGAAACGCCGCGAAGACGGTGATCGGTGATGAGGGCCACCGCGGCGTCTCCGGAGGCGAGAGGAGGAGAGTTTCTATTGGTATTGACATCATTCACGACCCCATTGTTTTGTTTCTTGACGAACCGACCTCCGGGCTTGACTCGACGAGTGCTTTCATGGTGGTGAAGGTTTTGCAGAGAATAGCTCAGAGTGGCAGCATTGTGGTCATGTCCGTACATCAACCGAGTTACAGAATTCTAGGGTTGTTGGACAGGTTGGTACTTCTGTCACATGGACAGACTGTGTACAGTGGCTCGCCGGCGAATCTTCCGGTCTTTTTCCGCGAATTCGGGCACCCTATACCCGAAACCGAGAACAGGACTGAGTTCGCTTTGGACCTCATTCGAGAACTGGAAGAAACTCCAGGTAATTTATCATGCCAAACTGACTAACATATTTATATTTGTAAAGAATAATGCCAAGTAAACCACATTATTTTACGTACAATTACTTATAATTAAATGTGTGTTCGATTAATTTTGGATAGGTGGAACCAAGAGCTTGGTAGAGTTCAACAAGAAATGGCAAATCACCAAGAGGCAGAAGTTCAAACAAGCAAACGGTTCGGACAACAGTGCCAGCAGTATGCCAAAGCTCTCGCTCAAAGACGCAATAAGTGCTAGCATTTCAAGAGGAAAGCTAGTCTCGGGTGCTCCTAGTGACACTAACCTAGCCTCTTCAGTCCCTACCTTTGCCAACCCTATATGGACAGAAATGTTGGTCATCTCAAAACGCTCCATCAAAAACTCTACACGAATGCCGGAACTCTTCGGCATCCGGTTGGGGGCGGTACTCGTCACCGGAATCATATTAGCCACTATGTTTTGGCACCTTGACGACTCCCCCAAGGGTGTCGAAGAGCGTCTCGGATTTTTCGCCTTTGCAATGTCCACAACCTTCTACACTTGCGCGGAAGCAATCCCCGTTTTCCTCCAAGAACGTTACATATTCATGAGAGAAACTGCCTACAATGCCTACCGTAGGTCATCTTATGTCTTAGCTCACTCGTTACTCTCCATTCCCTCCTTGCTCATCCTCTCCTTGGCCTTCGCCGCCACCACCTTTTGGGCCGTGGGGTTGGCCGGTGGCCTTCAAGGGTTTCTCTTTTTCTTGTTGACAATATGCTCGGCGTTTTGGGCCGGATCTTCGTTCGTAACATTTTTATCCGGCGTTGTCACCCATGTCATGCTGGGATATACGGTTGTGGTGGCCATTCTAGCCTACTTTCTCCTCTTTAGTGGGTTCTTCATTAGCAGAGATCGGATTCCGGTATACTGGATTTGGTTCCATTACATATCTCTGGTGAAGTATCCATATGAAGCTGTTTTGCAGAACGAGTTTGATGACCATATGAAGTGTTTAGTGACCGGAATTCAAATGTTTGACAACACGCCGTTGGGTGACGTCCCTGTTGCACTGAAGTTGAAGCTGTTGGAGAACATGAGCAACACATTGGGGATGAATGTAACTGCGTCTAGTTGTGTGACCACCGGATTAGACATACTGAAACGGCAGGGTATAACGGATATTAGCAAATGGAATTGCTTGTGGGTGACAATTGCTTGGGGGTTTTTCTTTAGAGTTTTGTTTTATTTTACTTTGTTGTTGGGGAGCAAAAATAAAAGGAGGTAAATGGAATAGGGAGAATGGTTGGCAAATGGCAATGTTGTTTGTTGGTCTTTTGGTAATTCATTGTATACTTGTAAGTTACCACTTATATATTTCATGAATTTAATTTGGTTTTAATGATAAACACATGGTTTATGAATGAGAGATTGAGAGATCACATTGTGGATTTTATGTACTTGTGCTTGAGTGCTTGTTTAGAATTTTCAATCTCATCATTATTTGTTCTTATGTAATTGTAAAAAATTATACCAAAGGTAGAACATAGTAGATTAGTAAAGTGAGGCTAAACACTTTCACAATTATCGTTTTTTTGTTGGTTGTTGTTGGTTGTTTGTTTTTCTTCATCACGTATGCGGTACTTGCAAATATATAGGAGGTTCAAGAATCAAAACTATCCATTTGTTTGGTGGTACCATATCAACTAAACACTAAATAAACAAAAACCTTAGAAATCAATTTCTGTTGAAGGAAAAATACCTTATGTGTGTCTTCGTCAAAGTAACTGACGAGAATAGATTAAGGTATTAGTGATTAACGGATGTAACGGCTCAATTAGTTATATCAGTCATTATGTACATTGTTATTATTATTATTGATTATCGTCATTATGTGCGTGCAATTACCGTTGTAATTCCCATCTATATAAAGAGGGTCTCTAATGAGAATGAGTAGACCTTGTTCCATTCCATTTTTCCTATTATACGTTATCAGCACGAATTTAATTTTATTTTATGATTATATTATTAGCATATCATATAAATGTGTGTTGCTATGATAAAGTAAATTCATGACATTGGAAAGGAATAACATGTTACCGTGATGAAATACTTAGACGACGCATCGAAAAATGTGACCTTTACGATTGTTGGTCGATCTTGATATCTAATTCTCATCCTTGGAAAATTGATTCAACGTGGATATCTATTAATGCGTGATCCAACTATTTGACGTACTACACTTAGAAGAAATTGAGTGTCATAGTTGGGCTTCTAATGTGGAAATCACTTTTATGGAAGAAGACTATATTTCTCGTCACATTCTTCTCTGACACCAACGACAAAGGATCGTCTGAAATGGTGAACGTCAATGTTTTCCAAGATAGTTATGAAGGTGTAATACCTCATTTGTAATTAGATTATTGGGTAGTCTTCAAGTTTATTTTGATTAATGGTTTGATGAATTAGATTTTCTTGAGAAGATCTTTATTTATTTTTTTTTTTTGATTGAAAAAGAGAAGATATTTATTTGATTATCATTGGCTTATTAATAAATTTGAATTTTTATTTTGAAGCACTGAATTTATTCGATCCATATGTAAATAAGTACATGGTTCGAAATAGCAGTATAAAGATGCAAAGCAATGCATCCAGCAAATACAAAAGGAAATTACCAAAATGATAAGCATATCATCTTACCTAAATCGAAATACTCCAATGAATATGAGTTATATCTTTCCAATTACATACACTCTCATATACATGTATGGAATGTATCAAGGAGAAATCGAGTGCTTAGTGAGACTACTCACAAATTAAAGCCATTGATGCTCTGTAAGCACCAAGAGCTAATCGAACTTTGTTAATTTTTCATAGATATTTGTGCCAACGGTACGGTTATCATATGAAAATCCATTTAACAACGTGATTATTGTGGATTTATCCATCCATAAATGCGAACCATTAAAGTACTTTGTGGTTCTGGATGACGTTTCGACAAACTAGTCACATGTCGATTAATTATTCATAAGAAATGCTGCATTCTTAGCATATATTATACGGGCTCACCACCTTAAATCATAAAGTCTATAGTACCTGACAATGCTAAGAGTTAACATCAAAATGACTTGATGACTATTGCATCTCTATACGGATCAATGTATAGCATCTTGTACCCCAAATGGATACATAAAATGGCTTCGCATAGGCCACCATATCTAGGTACTAGTTATGCGCACCAGCCTACATATACCTTCTTGGGGTTATGTAATATTATAGGCAGCCTTACTTATTTGTTCTTACACCCATTGCTAGCCAACCACTGTGTACCAGTTGGTAACTGGACATAAGGCTGAGATTTACGCACACTTGGTTGCACAACATATGTGCCTACTGCGCCCCCATAACGCATCAAAAAAAATGGGTACTTAGAAACAAATAAGTATTTATGTTGGATACAGATCTCCAACAATTATCTGCACTCGGAACCCTTGGCAGGCGATCTCTTTCTGCTAAAAATTGCAGAGTGTCACTTAGATGAGACAGTTTTCCGGTCGTTAGGGGGAGATAAGAAAAATGATTTTCTAAGGGAATGATAGGAATTGTCGTGATTGCCCCACTTTGTCTCATCTTGATCCCCACATAATCGATACCTTGAACATAACAGTTTCGATGCCTGATACGTTTATAGATATTGCTGAAGTGACGAGATCAATCACACATGTGAGCTGCAAATGTCTGCAAGGATAAAAGTCCCCAATAAGGGGCACGTCGCTGCATATAGAGGCGATGCAACCACACTTAGGGGAGGTGTGGTTGAGGCCGTGGCTCCTTAAAAGAATATAGGGAGGCCACTTGGTTTGATCAATACTTCCCTAAAGGAATTGGGCGAGTAAGGCACAACCTCATCAATCTAAAGAATCTCTCTCATGAGATTGTCTCTGATTACAACTATGTCCATGAATCAATACTGGAGGACGCTCCGATGTTTTCCAGAGACAAAATCTCAACGGATTACGAGAGTACATACACATTGATGATTCACACTGTTGCTCAAGGAATCATAGAGCACGAAGTTATCGAACCACACTCAGTTGAAGAATGAGAATGTCAACAAAGAGCATATTGGCCTAAATAAAAGTGCGATTTAGGAAGAGCTAGATTCTCTTACAAAGAGACAGATATTTGGTTTGGTAGTGCTAACCTTACCAAGTGTAAAGCCTGTAGGACATAAATAAGTCTTTGTCATAAAGCGTAATGAGGAGAATGAAGCCCTAAAGGACAAGGCTCGCCTTATGGTGCCAAGGTTTCTCGCAACGCTGTGGATTGACTACAAGGAGAAATAATCTCTCATAACGGAAATGCAGCTCATCAATGTGGTTACTACTTATCTCTATAGGGATCTTGATTGAGAGATATTCACAAAAGTGCCTAATGACTATCCAACCCAAGTAACTCTAAACCACAGAGTGCGTTTGCAATTAAAATTGAAACGCACACTTTATACAAGTGACTAGCTACTTGGTTGGGAAGGGATACAAAATGATGAACTATGCCCCTGCGTACTCATAGAGGAAAAAGTTTCGGATTTGCAATTATAGTTATCTATGTTGACGATAGGAACATAGTAGGTACTCTTGATGAAATAAGAGAAACCGCGAGCTTTATGAATCTGACTTGAGATGAATAATCTTGGGAAACTCGATTATAATGAGTTTGTGGAATACTAATCCACCAGTCTGCATATGTCCAAAAGATTCTCAGGCGATTTACATGGACAAAATGCGTACTATTAGCACTCCCAATGATCGGTCGATGTTTGGATGTAAAGGAATAATCTATTTCGTCCAAAGAAAGATGACGAAGAAGCGTTGAGAATCGAAACTCTTCTCTAAAGTGCAATAGGTGCAATATTGTACTTAACCCAATGAACACGACCGAGTATTACATTCCCATTGAACTTGTTCATGCGCCAACGCAACGTCATTAAAATGTATCATGATTCATAAAGAAACCATTGACTTAGGTTCATCATATCCCAAAAGCAAGACGAAAGGGAATGCAAATGGAACTGTAATCTCCTACACCAATACACCAAGCAATGCTTTGGTTGGTCATTACTAATGCAAAGTATCTATGACCAATAGGTTGTTTCTAAAATGGTCATGTATTCACCATTAGGAAAATAACGATACCCTGTGAGAAACATAGGAATGTGAGGACGTTCTTAGCACCCTTGATTGATGTAAAAGTTAGGGGGAGTGTAGACTTCAGGGGGAGACTAACACATAGGTGTGTTGTGCTCTTTTTCCTTTCGACCAAGATTTATTTTGTTCCATTGGGTTTTATTACTTGGCAAGGTTTTTTTTTTTAATGAGGCAACACACTATGCGCCGTTTTAACTTTGACTTGACACAAGGAGGAGTGTTGAAGGAAAAATACCTTATGTGTGCCTTCGTCAAAGTAACTGACGAGAATAGATTAAGACATTAGTGATTAACGGATGTAACGGCTCAATTAGTTATATCAGTCATTATGTACATTGTTATTACTATTGATTATCGCCATTATGTGCGTGCAATTACCGTTGTAATTCACCTCTATATAAAAAGGGTCTCTAATGAGAATGAGTAGACCTTGTTCCATTCCATTTTTCCTATTATAATTTCTTCAATTATTAACTTTATCATTCACTTATGCAAAGGGTAAGGAAAGGTTCTAAGTCCATATGGAGAAGCAAGATTATGACTGAGACAAAGCTTTCCATCTAAATTAGCTGGGAATGGGAACTTCTCGATGATTTGTTTTGTAGTTTTGTTTTGTTATTTTTTTATAATCGAAAAAAATATTATGATTGAAACGTATGCAAATCCATATTTTGCTTAATTGTTAACGGTTTCTATAGCTATTTTCCTCTTTGAGGAGTGATATATTATGATAAGTGAAAGTAACACTCTTTATTTTACAATTCACATTCTCTTAATTTTTTTTGGTTAAAATTTTCATAAAAATACAAACTAAATACAAAACACATGTGAGTAAAAACAATATTAGGGTTCCGATAAGAGGAAAGAATGTGAGCAATCTCCTATGTTTTAGAGGACGTACTTTATCAAAAACGTCTTAAATCATGGGCCGTTCATTAAGTTGAAGCCCAAAACGGGACTATTACCATTGGCGGTGACACCAATTTTGGAGTCCTACTGTTCGTTGGATTAAACCAATCCTGGCCGCTCAACCTGTCGGCTCGCCCTATAAAATAAGAGAGAGAGACACCCAATTTTCCATTGTGTTCTGAAATAGTTCTAGGGCTCAATCGAATTGGGAATTTTTCTTTTTCACCTGACCGAAGGTACGAACTTTAACCCATTACCTCGTCTATTACTCCTATCAATAACCCGTTACGAATTTCGATTCTTTTTTACCTCCTGTTTGATTTAAACCGGTTTCAATTACATTTATCTATCTTCGAAAGAGGTTTAAAGATCTTTGATTCATTAATTGTTAATTACAGAATGTAATTAGTGTTTCTGGCCATGATTCTTGAAAGAACAATGATTTTTATGTACCCAAATTTTAATTGAGCTGATTTTCTTTATTGGGGTCTGAAAGTGTTTAAGGTTCTTGATTATTTTGGAAGACGGGATTGGAAGAAAGTTGTAAGGCTTGGGTATCCATTTGTTGATGTATGCTAATTGCTTTACTGCAGACTGAAGATGCCTCGCTACGATGATCGATATGGGAATTCGCGTCTTTATGTTGGTCGCTTGGCTTCACGCACCCGGACGCGTGATCTGGACCGGATTTTCAGCAGATACGGGAGGTAAATTTATATGCTTTTTCAGTGTTTGAGCATTATCATGATCTATGCATTAATTTGGGTGGATTATGAATAATCCTATGAATGTGTGTGTTGTGAATTTAGATGTAAAAGAATGAAAGATTAATTAGTTTATGAGGGCTGTTAGAAATTTCCACCAAAAATGTTTGGGAACGGTTCAGTTCCTTACCAAGCTTGATAATGTGCTTGGTTTAATATGAGTTTTCATCATCTTGTGTGTGGGAGCGCTTTGCCCCAGGTCTGGTGTTTTCTTAACTTGAATGATCTTGTTGAAGGTTTCCTGGGGTTTGGCCTTACTTGGAGGTCTATGACTCTATGGTGAGAGGGTGATGGCCTTGGTGGAATTGGTGGAAATTCTTGCCGAGTGTATAGGAGACTTGGGCGATTCTTTCTGTAGTCTTATTGCGTGTTTTTATGCAAATGGCAACAAACTCAATCTGGTGTTTTGTTCGTCTGTGATGGGCGAAGTACCATACACTTGACGTTCTTAAGTAATGATAGCCTTACTGTTTCTGGTTTCTGGCAACCGTTTACGCAGAGTACGAGATGTGGACATGAAGCGCGAGTTTGCATTTGTTGTAAGTTTCTCTTTCCTCAATTTTCAATTTTTTCTGTTTAAACTGTTTTGAGGAATTGTACCTTTTTGGTTATGGATTCACATCGATATTGACTATATTTCATGGATACTATGTTGGTTTTGCTCTCACCTCTTGTTAACAGGAATTTTATGATCCGCGAGATGCTGATGATGCAAGATATAGCTTAGATGGTAGGGAAGTTGATGGTAGTCGTCTGATTGTGGAGTTTGCTAAGGGGGTAAGTTTTCAGTTTTCTTAGCTTGTATAGATGTTATGTTACATTCGTGAAACTTATATCTTCCTGCTTCTTTTTACTTTGAATAGGCTCCACGTGGTTCCCGGGAATACATGGGCAGAGGTCCACCACCTGGATCTGGGCGCTGCTTTAATTGTGGTATTGATGGCCACTGGGCTCGTGATTGTAAGGCTGGTGATTGGAAGAATAAATGTTATCGCTGTGGAGAAAGAGGCCATATTGAGAGGCAGTGCAAAAATAGCCCAAAAGAATTAAGGTGGTTACATACTTCCAAGACTTGTTTCGTTGATTATTTTTCTTTGCCTCTCCTAGGTGAATTACTTTCAAATTTTCATTTAACATTGTTTGATTTATATAATTCCAGGCGTGAGCGGAGTCGTTCACGTTCTCCTCGCCGCGGTAGAAGTCGTAGCCCAAGTTACAGCCGTAGCTACAGGTTTGTACAAGCATCCTGATCCCTTTAATGTAGTTGTACATATATGTTCAGATTCAGATGCTCGGTTTTTCTTTGATTATATGTATGTATACTAATCAACTGGTTCACTTTATGTTTCTAGCCGATCAAGGTCCCCACCAAGGAGAGAACGAAGCTTGGAAAGGGATTATAGATCTCGGAGCCCTTCTTATAGAAGCCGTGATCTGAGCATGAGTCCAGTGCCCTCAAAGGGGAGGCAGCGCAGCCTTACACCCGAGGATGATAGCCCTCGTGGAAGGGGTAGCCTTTCTCCTAGAAATGGCAGCTTAGGCCCCAGAGATGGTAGCAAAAGCCCAACCCCTAAGAGCAGAAGTCCTAGCCCTGACCGTGAGATTGATAGCCCTGTTCGCCCTTCTGCTAATGGTCGTAACCCCAGCCCGAGGGAGGATATGAGCCCTGTTGATGAGGACGACGATTACAACCGCCGCTCCCCTTGATGTTTATGGTTTTAAGTGATTCAAAGAATATTGGCCTGTTGAACAAACTTTTAAGTCTGCAAGACATTGTTGTGATTGTACTATGTTGTGCTTTGTTCTGAGCAGATTTGACTAGCTTGTTCTGTGACGTATTTTAGAACTTATTAAGTTTATTGTTATCTGTTATTATATTCTCTTATAGCATCAATTTTTATTCCAACTATTGCTGAGCATGAATAAATGATTCTTCTTCAAAATTGAGGTTGTTGATGATATATTGGAAGAATTGGATAATTGGATATTGTTAGTGTTTGCTGAGACATCTACCATGATAGCTGAACAAAACGGAACATGATCATATATATTGGAAATTGATGATTCATAATCATGGTTGGGAGGTCTAGTTAGCTTTTGGTCACTGAAACTCTACAATTGCCTCAGCTGTTCTGCACTGTTCTGCCGATACTGATAAAAGTCCAATCTCATTTTGTTTTTGACAGTCGCACTGATTGATTGGAGTTAAATCTTAATTTAATTTTTACAGTCGTTTTGTTAAGATCTTTTTTTATTAGAGTTAAATCTCAATCTAATTTTTACAGTCGTTTTGTCAATATCCTCCGGACAGGTAAAGTTAGAGCTAATCGTAAAAAATTAGCATTTTTACCCAACATACACAGAAAAAGTGCACAAGTGATGTGTTACTTGCTTAGACGAACCTGGGAGCAAAGCAACGCAAAACTAGTACCATAGTTGAACTCTTATCCACAAATGTCTAACGCACTGACTCTGCCGTGTCTCGGCATAGTCAGCATGGCGCGCCGCCCAAAACGCACGGCAAAGACTAAGCAAGCTCCACCCCCGACGACCGTCGGCTTCGGAATGGGCAAGAGGAAGGACCCGCTCTGGCAATGCGTGGAAGGTTGCGGAGCTTGCTGCAAACTCGTCAAGGGTCCCTCTTTCGCTACCCCTGAAGAAATCTTCACTGACCCTGCTGACGTTGAGGTTAGTGCTACTGCCCCAAAAGGTGTTCGACGAAATGCCTCAATAAATTGTTGTTGGCTTTGGGACTGATTTAGTTTCATGGTTCAGCTATACAAAAGTATGGTGGGTTCAGATGGGTGGTGCGTGCACTTTGAGAAGAGCTCACGCAAGTGCTCCATTTACAATGGTGAGGTATTAGTGGCTTGTTAGTGTTAGCTATGTTAGTTTCGTATTTTTGGTTTGACACCATTGGAGTTGTTTTTACAGAGCGTCCATATTTTTGTCGTGTGGAGGCAGACGTGTTTGACAAATTGTATGGGATTAGCAAGAAGAAATTCAATGTGGAAGCTTGCAGGTACTCATCTCCTCTTTCCTTTGAGTTATGCATTGTATACAAAATTCGATATAACTAGTTTATGTACTATTCAGTTCATTGTTTTCCCATTTGGTATAGGAGCTGCACGGATACCATCAAGTCTGTTTACGGTCCCTATTCCAAAGAACTCGTTAACTATAATAGCACAGTAATGAGCTCCAGTACTAGTTAAAGTACCATTGCAATTTTCCGCTGCTTGGTTAGAGCAGATAAGGTGAAGGCGCAAAGGTTTTAAATGATCAGTAACCCCTTCAGCAATATCATAATCGCTAACCCCTTCGGTTGTGCATTTCACTCGGGGAGGAAGTATTTAGCGCCAGACATTTTCAGCAGCTGCAGGCTTTATATTTGGACAAGCAATAGGCTGATAATGTTGGAGATGACAAGCTAATGTATTTCACAAAGTGCTTCTTTATCTTCAACATCTGTCTTGTATAATGTTGAAGCTAGACTTGAAGTCACCGTGGCAATTCCTGCTTTATACTCTGCATGCTAACTTGTAAGACATTTCTACTAAACTCGCAACTGAAATTTGGCTATAGAAGGATTTCTTAAACTACACTGTTCTGTTCATTAATTTTTATTTTTTATTTTTTTTCCAATGGTTTTTTTTATGCTAAACAACTAAATTACAAAGAAGAACCTCATAAGCAACTTGCTCCAAAGTTTTGTTTTGTTTTGTTTTGTTTTTTTTTTTGTTTTTTGTTTTTTTTCTAACCCATGAGATCGAGCATCTCTCAGTTAGCAGCTGGAAAGAGCATGATATCGATGAGGGTCAGACTTTAATCTGTTTCTTTATCACCTATTCCAGAAGCAGTAGTGAGGCTTTTGAATTGCTTCCAAACTGTCGTTTCTTCATTACAAAATAAATACAAATTGATGAAAGTGCCATGATGGATACCGATTTTTGTCAAAATCCTGCAAGTGGATCAAGGAAAGAAAAACACACCAACAGATCTGGTCAAATGAAGCGAGGATTCACCACAAGCACCTTGAGAAAATTTTGAACATGTGCATCCCTGATCGTTTTTATTATAATCTCCCCAGTTATCACCCCCTCCGGTATATTTCATGTAAAAGGTCCACTAATTATCCCCGCCAATAACTCTTGATCCAATAATTCGGCATTTCGTGCTTCAGACTGAGTAAAATTTATATTGCTCTTTAGCCAAATTCTTGGCCCAGCGGAAGGTTCCGCCCAGACTCAAAACTTATTTGGATGCTTATATTTACTAAAGTGTGAGACTCTTTAATTTTCAGGTAGTATTTCCACAACTTCACATTTGAGTTGGTTACAAACTACAGTTTCACATAGACTTGGATATCAGCTGATCTACGACCAAGAATACCCAAATATATACTCCTAACAGTATTCTATGGGATTTCTCAGTTCATTCCCTTTGAGGATTTGGTTTTCCCATTCAAGAAACGGATGAGACAGCATGCACTTGCTATAAAAGAGGACGAAAGGCATACAACAACCAAAATAAACGTAGTTTGGATCTCCTGGCCTTTCTAAAAGAGTACGTACTATTTAGCCCTTTTGACGACTGGTCGACCTAGAAAAAAAAGGTATATTCGGAGACGATGAGGTGCAACGAAATCCGGAGGCAGCTAATGGATCTACCTATGGATATGTTGGTGGACATCCTTTTGGGCTGCCGGTAGAATCACTGCATCACATCAGACGTGTGTGCAAGACCTTGTTAAACACAATTGACAGCCTCTCTTTCATTAGGCAACACACACTTTTACTCATTGCAGGCAACAACCATGTTGTTAATCGAGTACCTCAACTTATGTGCCTTGCTCAAACTCCTCCTCCTTCCGATGGAGAAGAGATTACTATATTTGCGACTTTGCAATCACTGAGATATGATGGCGGCACCGCCCTGACGAAAGGCGAATTCACATATTCGACATCAAGCCCTTCCCCTGCAGACTACATGATAAATTTTGTTTTCTACAACTTGTTTTACATGGACCGGGGAGATGGACATTGCTTGTTGATCAATCCTCTTCTTAAACAAGTTCCAAGTCTCCCAACCGATAACATCCTTACAAAATATGGTCCGGATTCTCAAGTATCCATTTGGTATGGTATGGGATTTGATGATATAACCAACACCTACAAAATTGTTCGTGTTTCCAAGTTTGCCAATAAGGAAAACTATCGTGATATTCACGGCATGTTAGTGCATATTCTTGTATTGGGCACCAACTCCTGGAGAGAAATACCATCCCTTCCTCCCTCTGGTTTACCTCGCTTGTATGCTGTTTGTGCACACGGAGATATGCATTGGCTGATTAGAAGAATGACAGGAGGTGTAGTAAAAGGACATATAATTTCTTTCGACTTCAAAACAGAAGAGTTTCACTGGACTCCTACCCCTCCCACATTGCAAAGCTCGAACATGAACTCCACCTCGCACTTGCTTACTTTTAGAGGATCCATGGCCATTGTGGAGAATTTTCCATTAGCAGAAGGAGGTATGAAGGTTGAGATATGGGTGATGAAAGATTATGCAAAGAAAGAATGGGCCAGAGAATACAGCATAAACGTCGACATGCGTCCTAAGTATGAGTTGATGTATGGGACTTGTGGTGAATGGGAGCATGGCATATTTTTCAATGATCATTACATTATCTGTTTAAAGTCTGAGGATACGACTAGATTGTTTTTGGATCTTAGAAGTGATTCCGTCAATACTGCGAGATGCCCACTTGGGACTGAGTTGCTTGTAAACATTAAGAGCTATACTGGGAGCTTGATTTCCTTGAAAGATTTTGGTACTTCTGGTTTCAGTAGTACTGATGAGCCTAGCTCATGATGAACTGATTACTTGACTAAAGGCCCTGCACAAGAATATATAGATGGATGAAACTGAAGTTTATATGTATGGTTGTGTTCATTCTTTGTTTTTTTTTTTTTTAATATATATTTTTTAAATAGAAGTTCAAGTTGTGTTCATTCTTGTAACAGTAGTATAAGATGTTTAATGACTCATGAGTTGAGATTTAGGAACTTAGTTGCATGTATCCCCTATTTTTTTTTTTTTTTGGCAAACAGCGGTGTGAACAAAAAAGGGGGGATGATTGGGGTTCTTCGAATTGAACCATTTGACCGTACCAGCCTGACTGTTTGAGAGCCTAAAAATTTCCTAGATTGGTGATTTGTTTTCTCAAACAAAACGGAACATAGAAATGGCTGTCGATGTGTTGTTACTCATTTGCATCTGTGAATCAGGGATCAAGTGATGTTTGTGAGGCGACAAGGTTGAGCGTATTTGTTACACAGGATTCTCTTATCTGAGCTTAATTTCTACAAGAATCCCGGACTGTTTTAACTTCGCTTACGCTACACTAAGCGTAACCCATGTTTGGAGCTTGTAGGTCTAAAGAAGATAACAGTAAACCCAGATGAAACAGACTAACACAGATAAATTTCAATGAAAAAAAGCTCATATATAAACGTAATGGTCCACCAATTAGGACCAGACCATCATTCTCCAACTTTCAATTCATATACGAACTTGAAACAAAAAGATCAATAGGAAGACTACAGATCTGGGCTCATAGGAAACAAAAATACCAAATGAATAGCTTCACATAGGAAGACTTGCGATTGGACCATTTGTCTGTGGAAAAAAAAAAAAAAAAACAACTCCAGATCTTTTCTTTCCTTTCATCCTTCTCTAACATCCCAGTGTTGGGTGTTCTTTTGTTAGTTGAAATTTGGTAAGGAAAGTGAGAACTGAGAAATTCTTAGGTCGCATAGAGTCGGCCTAGTGTTGGGTGTTCTTTTGTTGTGCGATCTGCCCAGTAGCCGATGTGAAGTGAAATTGGAGATAGAAAACGAATTATTTTGGATGTGAGGATGATGAACAGCGAAAACATGCCCCATAGTGATGAGAAGAAATTGAAGAGAAAAATTGATGAGGCTGACTGGCTGAGGCGAGGAGGAGAAGAAAAACATCAAGAAGAAATTGAAGAGAGAGATTGATGTGGCTGAGACGAAGAAATTAACGAGAGCAAATTGATGAGGTTGAGGAGAGTTTCAGGCTTTCAGCGTCTGAGGCCCTATCGATTAGTATCACACAAAAGTAATCAATTATAGACATAGATCTGCTCTTCATAGATAAACTTGGGATTTGCGATGGTCTTCCAAAACCACCCCCACCCCCAAAAAAAATTTGGGGCCGTTTAGAAGGTGTCACTTTGAGGGACTACAGAAGCTCATTAAAAACAATCCCGGTTGTTGCCAAACACTGGGTTGGTCTTGCTACAGGACTCAGTCCCCTAGAATCCCATGTAATAAACAGATCTGGATTCTCTGTTTGGATTTAAGTTGCTTGGATGTCTTATAACCATTAGATGGAGTAAGAATGACATGATGATGAAGATTGTACTTAATCTAATAGTTAAAAATCACCCAAGCAAATCCAAGCAACATAAATTAAAGCAGAGAAGCCAAATTCGTAACAAACACGCTGTCACTCGTAACGAATAGCAGGATACTTGCTTTAATCGATTTGGTACGCTATCCATTAGATCAACTCACTTAAGATTTAACGGTCATCATAGTTTCATCCCGTTTAGTCCTTTAAAAATTGGTCCGCACGTGAGCGGGCCTGCATAAATATAAGACTTTCGGTTATAAACAACTTATGAGGGGCTAAACAGATGCATCAGTTGTATTCTATTTTAGTGGACTCATGCTCAAGGATTGGGCTTATACTCTGTGTATAAAGCCCACAATGGTCCCTATGTATATAGCTAATAGCTCGGTCACTCTTCTCCCTATCACACTCATCCATCAGTCACTCACTCACTTCTGAAACCCTAGTTCATCGTCTCGTTTCCAAGCAGTGATTGTGCAATGGCGGAAACAACCCTACCGGAAGAGATGATAGTGAGCATCCTCTCCTGGCTGCCCGTGAAATCCTTAATCCGATTCACCTGCGTTTCCAAACGCTTCCATTCCCTCATTCTCTCCGACCCCAAATTTGCTCAATCCCAATTTCGAGCTGCTCGTGACCGCAAAACCCCAACTCCTAGACTCCTGTGCTCCTCTTGTTTTAAACTCAGAGCTCCTAAATTCGAATCCCTAGACTTGGAGTCGCCGTCGTTTGGAGACTTTTCCTCTGTCAGAGAGCTCAAATTGCCTTTCCAGCCAGCGGCTAATTATGTCTCGCTACTGGGCTCCTGCAACGGTATTGTATTTCTCGCTTTTGATTACAAAATATTTTATATGTGGAATCCTTCAATTGGTTTCTTCAAGAACTTACCTCACCCCGGTTTTTCCACAAATGAAAATGATCTCCACTTTTACGGCGTTGGCTATTTGCCGGCTACCGACGACTACATAGTTTTCGTAAACTCCATTGATTTTTTTGATGATAAGAATGAGTCCGCCATTTACTCGTCCAGATCTCAGGCTTGGAAAACACTGGTGGTCGATTTCGATGTGTTCTCTGTTCTCTCTAATCAGGGGATTCTTTTGAAAGAGGCACTTCATTGGGTCCATGACCGAGATAAAATCTTGGCTTTTGATTTGGCTCAGGAGGAGGAGAAGCACAAGTTCAGGGCAATGCTGCCGCCGCGTGATTTTAATGATCACGGAGGTGACTATTATTTTAACCATCTTGGTGTTTCTCCTTCTACTGGAGGATGTCTGTCTCTAGTTCGTTATCGGCAATCTTCCGCTGACTGCATTCATGTATGGGTCATGAGAGAATATGATGTGCGCGACTCGTGGACTGTATACTTTGAAGTTTTCGGGCCCCCCAGAGGAGTGTTGGTTTTACATTGGAGGTTTGGTTCTGGAAACTGGTATGGTTGCTTGTACAAGTATATGGAAGCGCGATGTCAATAAAAAAGGACTGGTAAAGTTCTTCAGAAAGAAGAAGACAAGTGTAGCTTGTATATGACTGAGAGCGATTGGACTAAAATGATTCATTATGATGAGAGTCTACTTCGGATAGAGGATTAGCCCCTCAACTGTTACAATATTTAATTATATATTCGTAATTTTTAATATTTTGTTATTTAGATAGTTTTAGGGAGTTATTTTATAATTATTAAGATTTACGTTTAATTAGTTTTTCTTTTTAACTTCAGCCTACTTATTCTCCAAGTATTGGTATTGTAATAGTTGTTAGGGAGTTTATGTTTTATGAATGAAATCAGTCTATTTGTGGCATGAATTTGCCCTTTTATACGAGTTTGTTACTTCTTATTTCTGGTGTCTGTTGAGTAACCGTTGAAGGCATGTTCTCGATACTTGATCTGCATCATCTTTGTATAACAGTGCTGGTTTGTTTCTCCTCTGCCTCTGCTTCCATGCATCTCAATTCTAATTTATTCTTAGGTGATTGGCTAAATACTCTGCGAGTCTGCATTACTCCAAGTCTCCAACTCCGCCTTTTTGTACGTCTGACCTTATTCTCAGCATTTAAGTGGAGAAGTGTACGTGTGAACACTTTTTTTTTTTTTTTTTTTTTGCTGTGAATGAGAATTCGATAGAGATGCCAAGGTCACTGTTGTATAATGTCATCTTCAGACTTCAGTGCTTGCTTTTTCATACAAAATGAGATTCGATTCAGAAAAGGATTTGTAGGCGACCAAATCCATGGTTCTGAAATCGAATTTTTGATCAGTACCTGGATAGTGTCGGCCTGTCTCTGATATGATCATATTCCCTTATCTTTATCAAAGCTTTTCTCAGAGAATATAATATGCTTTAGGTCCCCTTGATGACTCCAACTCTACAATGCTTTCTTCCCATAACAGAATTGTAGAGAGAAGTTGAGAAAATTGTACTTATGGACAACCAACTCGGTCTATATGACGCTGCTGGCAGTGATGAAAATCTTTCATATGATGGGAGATGGCATCCTTGTCTTTTCTTCAGCCCCGGTTACTCCCAGGAGGAATTTCTTCGTGGCTTGTTGTCTTCATCGTGTGGGATGGAAGAGGCCGATTTCTCGAGCAGTCACTACAATGAGGATGAACCTGTTGATGAGGCTTATGAGGGGGAAGAACAGTTGCCATACTACACCTGTGGAAATTGGCTTAGCGAATACGAGCACTCCTTTGGTCACTGTTCGGCAGATGGATACTTCTCCCTTGGAAATGGAATTCAGAAGAATGAAGATGGCAGTGAGTTGAGGAAGGTGGAAGAAGACTACGGGAGATGTGAGCAACAGTATGAAAGTAGTTCTGGGCATGAAGTCACACAAGAAGACTACCCTGCTTTAAGCACTTGGTCTTTTGATTCTTGGTTTGCTTGTGGGGGGAAAGCTGATTCTCATGGCTACAATGAGCAAGAATCCAGAACTTTGATTTCTTACCATCCGCCGGAGATTGCAGTTTGTGAAAGTATTTTTGGTTACTGGCCTTGTTTGTATCGATACTGAAGTTCTATGAATCTTAGAGAACCGAAGTACTTTGTGAGCTTTGCTAATCTCTTTCACTTGCATTTTTCTATATCAATACAAGTACCGGTGCATCTCATTTATCGAAAAAATATTCACAATATGTATGCAACTTTTTATTTGTTCTTTTCTTTTTCTCTGTTCACAACAGCAAAATTTGTGTAAGATCAACTTACTGTATGGTAATCAAGTTAATGTACTAGTCATTATCAAATTACATGATCAAGCCCTAATTCATCCTCAATATCATCACCATCTTCAAACAGCTTTAAGAACCGTGCTTGTTCTTGCTGTCGCTTCTTCTTTTGCCAGTGCTTGTATCCAACTACTACTCCAGCCATACACACTGCTATCACGACAATAATGATGAATACCACTAGAGCAATATGCATTCCCTTTCCCTTTGATTCTTCATGAGACTTACTATTGGATTTGGATCCTATAAACAGTGGACAAAAAAAAGAAAGTTACAAATTTGGACATCAGTTGTAAACTATAAAGTAGCTTGAATTCATTCGCCAAAAAAAAGTAGCTTAGAGTTCAATTACATATGTATGTTTTCTACTCTTTTGTACGGTTCTGATTTAGTTCAACTTTGAAGTTAAAGTGCGCCCAATTGTAATTAAGTTAACATCAAATCACGGTATCAGCAACCAGAGATGATGGAAATTCCCAAATTACAGAAATACATAACCTAAATTAAGAATTAAGAATCATGCACAACTCTGGCTTAAGCTATTTACACAAACCCCTAGAATTTCCTAGCTATTCATTTGATGACTTACAAATGGAATCCATCTGAGATACAAGCAACAGTAAATTTAACTCAACTTTCCAAACAAGGTATGAGAGAGCCAAATAAGCTCATAAAGTGAATTTGATTCTGTTCTGTTGAAGTATAGAACTCATTGTCATCCCAAAACAAGAAACAGGGAGATGAGCTAAAAAGTTCAATTAAAAGTTCATCTCAGATGTGAAACAGTAACCAATATAAACAAAACATCCTTATCACGAGAACTATGCATGTGGAGATGTGTATTTAACTCTGCCCAGTTTAGGCACAAAACTAATTGTAGGCATGAGGGTGATGAGCTCAAAAAATTCAGCTGAGCTCGTCCCGAGTGTGAATCTAAATCTGATCATTTAAAAGCACAAAATTTTTGTCATCTAAAATCATGCACGGGGAAGATGAGCTCAAAAAACTTGACTGAGCTGATCGCAAAGTGAGTTAAACTACGATAGGTTGAAGGATAACATTCATCCAAACTAGGCATGAGAGCATGAGAGAAATAAGCTCAAAGATATCAACTGAACATACTATCACTCACCAGTGGTGTCACACTTTGGACACAAAAACGTTGCATTGAATTCGTCTTTGGTGATTCGCCGGAACTTTCCATCATTACCGGAGAAATCAGAAGGACACAACTCCCACTCCTCAAATACGTCATCCGATTTGATGGCATCCTCCTCATAAAATCCACACCGCTTACACTTCTTACCTTCGAGCTTCGTCAAAGGCTGGAACCACAAAAATTCACAATCACATCACAAAACTAGCCAAATTCATCAACTAAGCAAGTTAATAAACTCGGAACGCGCAGTTCTAATTCACAATCTAACAACATAACATATATGAATCACCGAGTAATGTTGAAAATACAAAGCATAACATACCTGCCAAGACTCTTGGCCGTTGAATTTATACAAGACCTTCTTGTCCTTGACGTCCGGCAACACCGTCTTGTTCTGATCGCCTTTGCATTTGAAATAAACCGTCGGCTGTTTCAGCAGCTCGTGCGTGCTGTATATCTCAATCGAATCAAGCGTCACAATCGCCGATAGCACGCATCCTGCAAACACATACAAAACTGTCACTTTCGCACAAAACGGCGCCGTTTCAGGTGGATTCTGTTGGTTTCACGGAGAATTTTACCGGGAAAGCAGCTGAGGAAGACGCATAAGGCGAGGAATTTGATCGGAACCCTGGAATTCAGCTGATTCCGAATCGGCATAATCGCCGATTTTATTATTGCGATTTGCGAAATTCTGGAGTCTCGAAATGGACTAAAACGTTTCGGAGAAGATGATCGAACAGCGGAACGGCGTGTGCCTCTGGGTGTGCTCGGAGACCACCGCGAGAGGGGCAATTTGGTCTTTGACGTGGCGGTGGGTGCAGTGGTTTGGAAGAAAGGAATCTGGGTTTCGTGTCTGAACTGAAGAGAGAAAACAAAGCGGGGGTTTGTTGACTGTGGACCGGTTCAGGCTTCGCGCTATTCTACCAGGTTGACCACTATACTTGTATTTAATGTAGGTTATGAAGCTATTTAATTGCTCAAAAATAATTAATTGTTTTTTTGTTAATCATTATTTTGTTTTAAAAACAATCATTTTTTAATTCAAATGAAAAAAATTTCATCTTTGAGGTTGTGTAGACTTCAAGTTATTTCTTTTTATTAACATGAAGAGCCAAAAATACACCTCTTGACGGTCCATCTACCTTAACTAGAATCAAACGACAAATTAAACACAACTGGTAAAAGAAATTTGATATATACACATTCACATATGAACATACACATAACTACCCACTCTCCATGACTCCATGTTCATAGTTTTGGCACTTCTTAATAACGTGACAATTAGTTTCTTATGAATGCAAATTTCATTTCTTCTAATAATGTTATTGGAATGGGCATGCATAATTTAAAATTTTAAACGTCTATGGCAGTGAAATCTAGATCAGCAAACAGTAGAAAGTTTCGTCAATAGAAACATAAGCACGTTCATATTTTGCACCGAGTTTAAGTAGAGATGTTGAAGAAAATTAAAGATATGATTGTGATTATATTGAAGAAGAAAAATATTATAATGATGAAATCTACACTCTCAATTGTATAAACTACACTCTCATTTGGTAACAGGGTTGCTAATTTAGCAAGCATGAATTGATGTACCGCTAATTTCTTATCTTCTTTTTATACGTAAAGTACAGGGTTTCTAATTTAGCAAGCATGAATTGATGTACCGCTAATTTCTTATCTTCTTTTTATACGTAAAGTAGCGGAAATGTCAGTAATTTACCGTTAGAGATAAATAAAATCATTTTAATTTGATTAACAAAAACATAAAAGCTTGTGTATTATACTTCTTTTTTACAAATAATCATCAAGAAAATTTCAATTGTAGAGAGATCTAATTCTTGACGACAACTACTCAACAAGTAGACAATTTCATCCCAAGAGATTGAAGAAAGGGCAACAAATCTGCTCTTTCCCTCGCTTTTGCTACTTAATGTGAATGTATAAAGTTGTTGGCAATCCTTATATAAAACAAAACACAACCTATGAAGCCTAAAACAATTGGGAGATTGGTGTTACACATCTGAAGAACAAATTGAAGAAGTAAGAGAACCAACTAGATCTCATGGAACTCAGGTAAAATCATGCATGTGCATTTCATGGTTTTTCATAAAGCTAAAATCTAGGCTTCCAACTTTTCGATCTTTTGTTATGTTGTCTTTATTTGAGAGATCCTTTCACTTCTTTAGTAAGATCCTTGGCGTATCAAATTCAAATTTGACAACTGAGAACATGTTTTGCCTTGACGCCCAAACTAGTCTAAGGGTTGACATCTTTTGTTATGCAAACCCGTGACCAAATGGTTTGCTGCTCAAGGCTCCAGCTCGATTCTTATGATACATAGACCAATGTAAAGATGGATTGTGTTTGATTCAATGACTAATCGCTATTGGCTGAGTCATGGTCCACTTATAGACTGAGTAAGAGGTTTTCTGACCTTATTGCTCCTTGATTTGAATTGAACCTGTTTTAGGAAATGTCACTTTGTCTCATTGAGTTGGCTTGTGATAACTCTCTTTTGGTTACATCACTTTCAACATTATAGACAAATACTTGTGTCCAAAACCTTTTCTGAAACAACTTGGTAGATGTGCATGCACCATCTCTTTGATGCCTCATTAGCCTATATAATGAGCAAGGTTGCCTTTACTCAATGATTATCATAATGTAGTTTTTACATTTGTTTCGTTGGGTTTTGTTTTAGTTTTACCTTGCATTTGCATTGTTCATTAGTCTCTAACCTTGCATTTGCATTGTTCATTAGTCTCTAAGTCTTCCTTTTGTGATTATAAACCTTAGAGATGAATAAAAACCCTTTTGCATAAACTCTTTGCATTCTGCATACCATGAGATCAGTTGGTAGTGCAGCAACCCCGAAAGTGTTCATAAAAGAATCAGCTGAGGATAGATGTGTTCTAATGTATCCCGCTGAGGTAGCTGAGTTCATAAAAAAATCAGTTTAGGATAGCTGAGTTTCTAAGAGTGAAACTTTTGAGAAGTGTTCAATAACAACAATTGAGTTCTGAGTTGAAACTTTTAATATCTTCATGTGTAGCCACTTACAAACAAGAGAGAAATAGATCTAGACTAGTAGGAAGACTAGGCAGGATAACAAGTCGTTGTAGTATCCCTATACTATAATCTTGTAAGGAGTGAGGTACTCAAAGAGGAGATTAAGTATGAATCTAGACTAGTGAGTAGACTAGACAGGATAACAAGATGTTGTTGTATCCCTAGACTATAATCTTGTAAGAAGTGAGTTTTACATAATGAAAATGTTTGCCTCTCAAAAGTTAGGGGTACGCAGTTTTTCTCCCTGGTTGCAGGATTTCTGCGAATAAAAAGCATTATGTTGTTCATTATTATTTTACTGCAACTTTTATTTATTAATATCGTGCATTGATATTCATGATAGCTTCAACCTAGGGCTGCCACTCGGTTGGTTCGAATCGGTAATGGGCGTTACCAACTTCAAAACCAAAGCTTTCGGTATGAGATAAATCTTACCAACTTCGGATGTCGGTTTTTCGGTATTACCAAACTTCATAACAAATATATTTTCAAAATATAACAAAACAAAACAAAACTATAAAACTTCGGTATGAGATAAATCTTACCAACTTCGGATGTCGGTTTTTCGGTATTACCAAACTTCACAACATATATATTTTCAAAATATAACAAAACAATACAAAACTATAAAATTTAAATATCACTTGAGTTTCTAGAGTCTGATAATACATATACAAAAGATAGTCATTTTAGTACACATTATCGAGTATGGTTTAATTTTCTACCGAAATAGTCAGGATGTAAATGTTTCCAAATTTTTATATGAACAAGTTATGTGTCATCTATGTGAAAGTACGTGTGTGGAAGAGTTGACCAAAATAAGTCACATAAGGGCAGTAAAAGCTTTTTCGTGTAATAAGTGACGTTAAATTACGGTTGACCGCTTTGATCAAGACCCGAGCATTATTGAGTACAATTGAATTTTCTATCATAATTGTATTATACTATAATGATCACATCAGATGGTCGAATTTTAATTTTGTGAATTGTAATCATTGGAACTACAACATGCCTGGTAATGTGGTATAACTTATTTAATAAGTTATATGCATATGTACATCTTTGTGAACAAACTACAAAGAGGAAGCAAAATTTTCAAAAACCTTGTGAACTATGATGTGATCAATATAGTGAAATACGACTATGGTAGAAAAATTAGGTATTTTTGATAATGTTTTGGCCTTGATCAAGGCAGCTAACCCTATTTACGCTTGTGCTTCCTATGGGGAGCCCTATCATCAAGAGAGGTAAAAACATTCCTAAATTTTTACATGGGCGGTTACATGTCATCTAAGTGGGTCTGTCTATGTGTGTGTGTGATGAATTGACTAAGACGGGTAGGTAAGAGCGTTTTTATATAACAAGTAACATTGAATTAAAGTTGATCGCTTTAATTGAGACCCGAATGCTACCAAATATAGTTGAATTTTTCTATTCATTGTCTTGTTTTTTACTAAATGGTATATACAATTGAAAACGTGAGATAAGATTATTAGTGTGTGTGTTTTTAGAAATATAAGTCTTTAAATAATTAGAATTTCGGTAAATTCGGTATTTACCAAAAACTAAACCAACTTTTTCGGTATTTCTCGGTTTCGGTTTTTTTTATTTCGATTACCAAAATTCGGTTTACCAAATCATAAATTTTCGGTCGGTTTTCGATCGGTTTGGTATTTATCAAACCAAGTGGCAGCCCTACTTCAACCTCTGCTATCCCTGAGAACAAATTTATACGAAAAAAGTTGTTAATAAATGCAACTTTCATTTATTAATATCGTGCATTGTTATTCATGATAGCTTCAACCTCTGTTATCCCTAAGAACAAATTTATACGAAAAAATTGTTAAGAGCCTAATCACCCCCCTCTAGGACCTTTATACCTAAGCTCCCTATATCTAACGAAGATCAGAGTCTAAACTCTGAATCATATACTATAACTAATAGTTGTGAAAGTGCTAGTGTTATTCCAGAGTAGTTCATCGATCTGACATTTTATTACTTCAAAACTGACTGGTACATGGTGATGCAATAATATTGTACAATAATCTAACACTTGAAATGTAGCCACTATATCCTCTGATATTGGTTTCAATACGCATTCTGCAACTAAAATACTATTCTGTGGAGAAGACCTTGGTCTCTAACTGATAAGCTTTGGTAAAGAAGGCAGGCCAACACAGATATGTTGACAATATGCTGCTAATTGTAGATGCACCGATTAGAAAGTTCATAACAACAATCTGAAGCTGAATGGCCTCCAGAGGAGAAGCTCCTCCCATGATGAGGCCGGTCATTGCTCCTGGAAGTGAGATCAGACCGACGGTTTTGGCGTTGTCCAAAACCGGAGACAACGATATGACCAAAGCTCGCTTCACCTGCTGAAGTGTTGCTTGGCGTGGTGTTGCTCCTAGAGCTAATGCTGTCTCCACCTGGGTAAACCAAAATCCGTAGATTCGTATTAGCTTTCCAACACTATTAGTGATTCGACCACACATTTATGTGACAGAAAACCTACCAAGTTCATTTGTGTTCGGATATCATCACGCAGTCTTTTCATTGTAACCCCGGTTACCGTCATTGCATTTCCGACCATCATTCCGGCAACAGGGATAATATATCTTGGAGTGAAGGGGAAGATATTGAGCACAATAAGAAGGAACATTGTGATTGAAGTTCCAACCAATATTGATGCCCCTGCTACATACTTCCCTCTAGGAACATGTTTAGCCCTCTGACCAGCTGTGTAGCCAGCAACCGAGACCTTAAGGAGAGTAACAATCACATAAAGGTCATAATAATCAAAAAAGCTGAAACATTCATGATAGTTAATTAACATGTAAATAGTGAAACAGAGCGACTTTCTCTGTTTTGATATTTACCAAGAAACATAGCAAAAACAGACCTTAAACCCCAAAATTTAAATTGAACCATACTACAAGCTAGAAAGGTTAAATCCATGAAGTGTATTGAGCTTCCATAGAAATCAAAAACACTTTAGACAAGATGAGAGAGACAGAGAGACGAATTACCATGAACATGTAAGCAAGGACGATCCAAATAGCATTATCCCTAGTGAAAATGAACTGCAAAACGAACCCAATAATCGAAAGCTGCACAAACGCCCTGGCAATAGAGTAAACCATCTCGCCACCCAAACCAAGCTTCTGTACATAAGAAAGCACCACCGCCAGCAGCACCACCACAGTGGCAGCCAAAGGCTTCACCATCCCCTTCAGAAAGTCCACCATCCATGAGAAGTCCATTTTCCCAAGAACATAAAAAAACGGAAGAAGAAGAACCTGATCAGCATAGAGGCCTTGTAGGGGTAGTGATGATGCTGTGTGGTTTTGCGTGGTGGAGGAGAAGAGTGACGAGGAAGATGATGCCATTGTTTAAAGGGAAATTAAATTCTGAGACAGTTGATGTAGAAGAGCACTGAGAATATTATAGTTTAGAGAGAGACAAATAGAGAGGAGAAGCGACCTTCCCCTTTGGAGTGAGTTACTTGGTGAAGTTGTTAACGTGGGATCGGGGTTTTGGAAGAGAGCTAATTAATTAGGGAAGGATTAGAGTTAATGATTGAGTTAATTAAGATTCCGTAGGGTTGTTACGGACTTACGGTTGGGTTGTGCACTTGTACGTACGACCGTAACGAAAGGACTGATTCGACTGGGAACGGCTTGTACTGCGTTTGGTGTTTTGCCGGCCGGGGTCACGTTGCGTGGGTTGACGTGGCAACCATCCAGCGGTGGGTCCTATTGAGAAAATGAATGTATGTGTCACTGGATATTTATTAAGGGGACGAGTGGTGCCAAAATAAATTTGATTGGGATCAGATTAAGCATGTTAACAACCTTATTATATAAAGACATAATACCTATTTAGTACTAATTATTGGGTCTTGTTGCCCAACTCAATGAAAAACTTTTTCCTATGCCCATTTCAATTAAACTTAATAGGATTACTTTTCTACCCATAACTTATCTATCTATCTCTCTCCTCTCTCTCTCTCTCTCTCTCTCTCTCTCTCTCTCTCTCTCTCTCTCTCTCTCTCTCTCTCTCTCTCTCTCTCTCTCTCTCTCTCCTCCCTCTTTGGCCGACGCCGTCTCCTCTCTCGTCGCCACCAAGCCGCCAGACATCGCCATCTTTGTGAGCAGAACCTCTTTCTCAAGCGAATCAGATCTGAAGAAGCATGGCGACGGCCGTCCGTCGTCAGTCGTTGATCGCTCTCTCTCCACCATTGCTCGCGGCAACGAATCGTCGGCGGCGGCAAGCCACGAGGCGAAGATCCGATCTCCGATCTTTGACCTCTGATTTCCAATCTCGGACCTCCACTTCCACGCCGACCTCTTCTACATCCACATTGCTTCTCTCGCCGATGACGTCCTCATCTTCTTCAACCATGACGTCTCTGATCGTCCTACGGTCTTTTTTTTTCTTTGCCTTTTCTATAATTTTTGCAATAAGCGGTAATTAGGTGACAAAAGGTTTATGGTTAACAAAAGGTTTATGTACCTTCGTTAGTGTCTCATTGATGTTTGATAATTATGAAATCAGTTTTGGTTAGATAGAATTGTTAGATACATTTTGGCGTTGATGTATATGGAATAATTAAGATTCTTACTGACGGTAGTAATATTTCATAGCATCTTATTTTTGTGTTTTGCACCCAAAATATAAAAATTACTAGGGGTAATGGTAATAATTTTCTATTATTTGCTTGTGTGTTGATTTTTCTCTGAAGATAATAGATTGTAAGTTTACTACCCCCAGTAAAAGTTTAATGGGGGTAGTAAACTTTATTTTTTTGCATCTAAGTTGTTCATCCTCTGTTTTAGTCTGTATTATGACCTTGAAAATATTGTTTTGCAAGTTTACTACCCCCACTAAAAGTTTACTGGGGGTAGTAAACTTTAGTTTTTCGAATCTAAATTGTTCTTCCTCTGTTTTAGTATGTATTATGGCCTTGAAAATACTATTTTGTAAGTTTACTACCCCCAGTAAAAGTTTACTAGGGGTAGTAAATTTTATTTTTTGCATCTAAGTTGATTTTTCTCCGTTTTAATGTGTACTTATGACCTTGGAGATATTGTTTTGCAAGCTTACTACCCCCAGTATAAGTTTACTGGGGGTAATAAACTTTATTTTTTCGCATCTAGGTTGTTCTTCCTCTGTTTTAGTGTGTATTATGGCATTGAAAATATTTTTTTGCAAGTTTACTACCCCTAATAAAAGTTTACTGGGGGTAGTAAACTTTAGTTTTTCGAATCTAAATTGTTCTTCCTCTGTTTTAGTGTGTATTATGGTCTTAAAAATACTGTATTGCAAGTTTACTACCCCCAACCGAAGTTTACTAGGGGTAATAAACTTTATTTTTCTACATCTAAATTGATTTTTCACTGTTTTAAGGTGTATAATGGTCATGGAGAAACTTTATTTTGAGTTTACTACCCCCAGTAAAAGTTTACTATGGGTAGTAAACTTTATTTTTCGTACTTGGGTTAAGATCACGTAAATTCCGATGGCATTTAAAAAAATCAAGTGAGATTTCTGGAAAATTCTGGCCACCGGATGCCGGCAATTTTTCGGCCGTCGGAAAATTCCGGTCACCGGTGACCGGATTCCAGTGGCCGGAGTTCAGAGTCCGGCGACCGAAATGTGGCCGCCGGTGACTGGCGCCGGAGCCCAGTGTGCTTCCGGCAAAGTCTTCCCTCCATCTTTTTCACTTTTTCACTTTTTCTTTTTAAGTAAAAGCTAAGGGTAAAAAAGTCTTTAAAAATATAATTTTATTATATTTTAATAAAGATTTGTGTATTTGAGCTTAAAATAAGTACTTGTATTCAAATGGACTAATAAAAAAGATTATCATTGAAATAAGGTTTGACTTTTTTCTATTTTGTGCAAATAATCTTTTTCCCTTATATAAATGATTGCTATTTTATTTGGATAATAAAGATGTATGACGCTAAAATTAAGTGTCACACCTACGAAAGCAACGGATTTATAAATTTGTTCAAAGCATAACAACCTGAATGAATTTGTGTTTATTTTTACCCATTTTGAAGATTTTTCGGTATTTTAGCTTAAAACTAGTTTTTAAGATGTTGTAGGAATGAATTTCAAATATTTTGGCCCATTGCAACCCTAGCTAATGAACTCGTATGCTAATATATGATCTTATTGTCTTAGTTGTAGGTGTGTCAACAAATTGATCTATATGAACTGAAATCATAAATGTTTATAGTTTTCTCCAATATCTCAACTATATACGACGAATATATTTTTCTTATGTTACATTTGAAGGATGTTTGACACCAAATGAAGTATATAATATTTAACAGTTATTGTCATGTAAATCTTACATTACAGTTCACACCAAATCTTCAATTGTGGGTTACGCATGATTCATTATTTCATTAACATCACATGCAAGGATTAAAATATCGGTATCGGTAGATATATCGGTCCGTTGAAAAAGGGAGATTTCGGATATATCGGGGATATATCGGGGAAACCCGGGAAAAAAATATCGGTATTTTGGGAAGAATTTTTTTTCTGAAATATTTAATTTATTAGATTTATATATAAATATTACAAATATCAACTTCATCTACATCCAGAATGAGAATCTAGGTTGTTGATAAGAGTCATAAGACACACGCTGATCCACAAAAGTACAATAATCAGACCAAGACATATGACTCATATAGTACAAATTGTAGTGTTGAATATGATAATCATATCTGTCTTTGGAGCTGCCAACTGTTTCCCCTATAAGTGGATAGTAAGGATGATGAAAACTGGATAACTGATCACTGACTTCCGCGCATTGATTATAGCCATAAACATTATAGCCATATTGATTGTTGCCTTCTTAGGATTCATTTGAGGTTCCAGTCCCACTACCTAAACTGATAGAATCAAAACTTAGCGCAACTGAAACAACATCTTGATCATCATTTGGACCTCTAGTCCTCCTCCCATACATGGTATCCTCTTGCGCTCCATACCTAATACTTCTATAGCCATGCTCATGAGAGGCATGATCGTAATTTTCTTCAGATGAAAAATTGTTCAATCCACCAACTGTAGAAGATTGTCCATATACAAATCCGGTGCCAGTATTTCCACCACCTTTTCCGCTTCCACCATCTTCATCATCATCTGAACTATCCGGAGTTGCTATGCCGCCCCATGCATCATCACTGTCTAAATTATTTTCTGGGTTTCCAACAACTTCTTCAGATAATACCCTTTGTATGTTGATTCCATTGGCAGTTGCAGTTTCAAGTCGAGACCACCACTCGTCATTGGGATACACCTCGAGGGAATTAGTTACTTCTCTTCTGGATAACATTTCAATTTTTTACAGATATTTTTTTAATATGTCAGTGATATATCGAAAATATCATAAATGTCGGAGATATTTCCTAAATATCGGTGATATTTGAGGATATTTCCTAAATATCGGGGAAATATCATAGATACGGTGGAAGATAAGATATTGACCCCTAAAGATATATCGGTCATTCAAAAAAGGGAGATATCGGAGGATATATCGGATATATAGCAGAGATTTTAATCCTTGATCAGATGTACGTTGTCCTAGCTAGTCTAGTTTCTCTCACATAGCATGAGACATTAACATCAGGATTCAGGAGTAAGCATGCACAAATAATGTACATTATTTCTGAACTATGCTGTTTATTTATTGTGTAACTATTAGCTAATGTAACCAAATGTTACATAGTAGTCCGAGTTGGATTGCATATGTCCATATTCGTTAACAATTCATGCCTTTCTCTCTTTTTTTTCTTTTTTTTAACAGTGCTAACATTTCCATACAAGCTACATTATACTAAAGTTACATCCTCTAGGTTGTAATTTGACTTATATTATCAATCATGAATGCAAACTTGATACATCCCTAAAGAAGAAATTTTATAAATAGTACCCGAACTAAAAGTCATTTATCATTTTAATGTCTCAAATTTAAAAACTATTAGATCAGTACCTCAACATTTAATTCCAATACAATTACCGTACCCTTCATTAATAACAGTGTCAAGTCTATCATTGTGCAAACTATCTCAATGACAATTTTGTCCTTTCGTTTTCTCTTTCTTTTTTTTTTGGATGTGCCTGTTTGATTTTTTCTCCGGCTCCATCCGTGCTAGAAACCTAAAAACTCTCCGGCTCAATCCGTGCAAAAATCCATAAAGCATTTTTAACTATCCATGCAATACAATAAACTCATATCCCTCACCATCCATGTTTCATACAAAAATCCAACAAGCAAATTAGTAATTTGAAGTTTTAAACCAAAGCAAAAACCCATAAGTGGGTGAGAGTGAAGTTTGTTTGAGCTACAAAGGAATGAGGAGAGGAAGAGAAGGAGAGAGAGAGAGTAATAATTGCCTGCTCCAAAAATGAAGAGACCCAGTACATCTAAGACGACAAGAGATGAAAATATCCCAAAGAAGATGAATACATAACACCGTTAAAGACGATAGGTATTAATAGTAGGTCGAATTTTGACGGGGTACTAATCTAATAGTTTTTGAAGTTGATATACTAATGTGATGAATGACTTGTAATTGGGGTATTATTTGTAAAATTTCCTCTTCCCTAAAATATACAAGACCAAGGAAAAAAACCTAAAATTTAGTTTCCTTTCATCTGGGGAAAATGGGCCGATCTGTACACCAAAACATTATGGGCCGTCTTCCCCAAAAGTCAATTTCCCAAACGAAAAGCCACCGTCCTCAAAATAAACCAAAAGCCTCCTTCCAATTCTGCCACTCCATCTTCACCCTCACTCCCACTGAACCAACACACCTTGAAATCTGAACCCAACATGTCAAAGCTGGGTCTTCTCCGAACCTCAATCAGATCAACCCTCGCCGCCCGTACATCCCTGTCACAAACCCACCGCCTCCTCGCTTCCCTCCTCCGCGACCCGCCGCGACGCTTCTCCACCGCAGCGGAGCAACCGCCGCAGAACTCGGCACCCGGACAACCACCGTCTCTAGATGCAACAGTCGACCAAATTGTTCGAAACCCAAACACAGGTACAAAAGACCCATTTCGGCATTTGAGGGTTTTATGATTTTAGGGTTTAGGGTTTCCCAATTTTTGTAGAGTTTAAAATGAGGGATCTTTAGGTGCAGCGGTGTATGGGAAATTGGTTGGGATTACGAGGAATACGTTGAGGACTGACGTTGTCAACTTGCTGGAAGGCTGTAATTTGACTCTGGAAGATGTTAAAGTCCACTACAATGGGCCTTTCATTCCCACTGGAATGTAAGTGTTCATTTGTCAAGTTGTTAATAGGCAAAATGTATGCATTTAGATGCAATGTAATGTTTGTTTGATGGTTGAGTGTTTGTTGTTGTTGTTGTGGTGTTTAGGCTGGTGCAATTTCCTTCACAAAGAGAATTTGAGAATGCGGTTAGAGTGCTTAGAGGCCGGGGCCTGGCCCAGGTGTTCAGATTGCAAAGGGTAATGCTGCCGAGGCTACTTTGCGGATATATAATTGTTGCCCATATTGTGTTTGTGTACATGTTATTTACTGGTGATGCTTGTTTATGGATGACAGTTGGATCGACACTTGTGGGATGATATACCTCATTATGATGGAAAAACTGTAAGTAAAGGGTTTTAGCTAAATTTTTGATTGCCTTTTCCCTTTTAATTACAGTAAAGTTGGTCTTTCGGGTGTTACTTCATGCAACAATAGAATCAGTTGTCTTTCACACAATAATGCTGTGAAAACTGTTGACATATTGATTTTTGAGAACACTACATATTGATTTTAAAGCCTGGTGGGATATATACTCATATACATGCCACTGGGAGCTGGATAATTGTGTACAATTCATGTTGGTCTTTATCTGGACATATGGCAGTGAACGCTTATTCAGGATCAAAGAAGAATCTCTATGTTACTTATGAGGATTTAGCGTTTTCCTTGAGCTATTATAGAATCCCCTTTAAAAGAACAAAAGAAAAAGAATAGAAAAGAAATTAACTCTACTGCTGTAGTCTGGCCTGATAGAGGCATCTTCTGGTTTACGATGTTTGAATATACCTTTCTGAAAGATTTGGTTGAATGTAAAATTTGTAGATTTTGTTTCCCCTATGTTAAATGTATGCCATGAATATATGAATCTTTCTTTATTTGTTCAGTCATGTTCATCGATCTTTTTTTGGCATACTGAAGATTTTTTTGAACTCTAAACACAGTTCCATGCTTTTATCAGGTGTTAATAGAGGGGATCCCTCGAACTGCGCTTCAGGAAGATGTGGAGCGCTTTCTGTCTGGGACTCCATATGAGGGCTCCTCCATTAAAATCTTTATGAAGTTAGTGGCTAGTATAATTTGTATAATATACCTTACATGTATCTTTAATTGATCTTGACGTAAATTTATATTTAAAATTATGTTGCAGACAAGGTTCCATCAGAATGGCAACTGTTCAATTTCCTTCGCAAATCCAGGCGAAGAATGCATACATCACAAAGAACAAGGGCTTCATTCTAAACGATCAAGTCTTGATGCGTGTTCTCCAGTAATGTGTGTTAGTTTCTTCGTTCCCTCTGTCAGTGTAGCATGGCTGGGAGACATAAGATGAGGACAGGATATGTAGTTTTACTCTCTAATTGTGATGAGGACAGGATATGTAGTTTTACTCTCTAATTGTGATGGTGACAGTATTCGACCCTTAGAGATATTCTACCCTCTTATAGCATGCTTGAAAATTTTCCCTTTATAACACATGCGTATGGTTTCTACATTTTCATTTGGCTCTCATGAAAACAGGTTCTCCGTTCTTGCACATTGAAATTCATAGGGAAGTGTCAAATATATGAATATATCACAGGAAATTCTGATTGTATTGCCTGTATTACAGGGTGATTGGATTAAATTTCCATACTATGGTAAAGACACAATCTGTAGGAAATCTCTATTCAACCTCCAAAAATTGATCGTATATAAGTTAGAACTGGTATATACAAAGCATCATGAAGCATCCTCTTCCTCTTGCATTTGAAGCTCACAACCTGAAGTTTTTAGGCTGACCATGTGGTCTGCCAAACTATCCAAGACTCCAATTATTTGCACCATTCTGGGGTTTGAACTGTCTTCTGCTCTAAATCTGTGAACCTCGTTGCTGATCTCAATCCAGCTGAACCCAGGACTTGTCTTGATTCCCTTGTCTTTCATCAGTTTTCTTACCCTTGCCGCTTCATCCCAACAACCTAGACTAGCGTACAGGTTTGCCAATTGCACGTGCGTAGAAGCACACCCTGGCTCCATCAATAGCCTGCTCTCTGCAGCCTCGATGCCAATCCAAACGCTCCCATGAACCCTACAAGAAGAAAGAAGTGAGCCCCAAATAACTGCGTTGGGACGAATAGGCATCTTTTCAATGAAATCTCGGGCCTCATCCAATAAACCTGCCCGACCAAGGAGATCAACAATGCACGAATAATGATCTAGTTCAGGCTGAATGCCATGTTCTTCAACCATCGAATTGAAGTAATGCCGACCTTCTTTTACAAGACCTGCATGGCGACAGGAAGAAAGCACCCCGAGTAAAGTGATTGCGTCCGGTTCCACACCTCGTGTCTTCATTTCTTCAAAAAGACCAATGGCCTGCAGCGCAAGCCCATGCTGCGCATACCCTGCAATCATAGTGTTCCAAGACACATTGTCTTTGCCATCCAAATTCTCAAACATGTAAAGGACATCCTCAACAGCGCCGCATTTACAGTACATCGACATCAAAGCATTCGCAATGTGAACATATGAGTCAAAACCCAATCGAATCGTTTGGCCGTGGGCACATCTCCCTTGCCCAAGAGCTCCACTGCCTGTGCAAGCACTCAAAACACTCGCATACGTAAAATCATTCGGCTTCAAACCAGAGTTTCTCATCTCACTGAAAAGCTCCAAGCACACATCAACCTGCCACTCTTGTGCAAACCCCGAAATAATCGCTGTCCATGACACCACATTTCTGACAGGCATTTCATCGAACACCTTATACGCACTCTCCAATTCACTGCATTTACTGTACAAGCTTATCAAAGTGCTTCCTATATAAACATTGGCCCCAAACCCACTTCGTATTGCTGCACAGTGATACTGAATCCCGCCACGAAGATCACGCTTAGACCCACATGAACTTATCGCATGCGATATAACACTCGCATCAAAATTAAAGCTTTCTGGGTATGAATGAGAGTCAACTGAGCTAGAATCGAAAAGCTCATCGAACAAATTGGAGAATTGTATTGATGAATGTGAAGCAGGGAAAGAAGGGTTGCTGAGTTGATCGGAATCGGAGTGTAGAACGCCCTGAATAAGCCGAAGATGGCCTTGGCGACGAGATGCAGTGAAGGTTGGTTTTGGGGTGATGAGGTCAAGAACTCTTAGAGCATTGGATTGGTTCTTGGATTTATGTAATATTTGTGTGAGTTTCCGAGAAGATGAGGGCTTCAAGTGCCCAGATTGTGTGTGTAGAAAAGACTGAGAAAGCTTCTTCCCCAATCTATAAGGGAATCCCATTCATTCCTGGAATAAAGCCAGTGAAGCTTAACACCCAAACACTATATATATATAGGTTTCCACCACACAGAAAAAAAAAAAAAAAATGAAGACCTGTTACTGTTATATATCCAAAAATCATATGAACAATGATGTGTGCTACTGTTTCAGATTGTAAGCAACAATCTTCAGTTGCAATATTAGAATCAATATGAAAGACCTTGTAATGGTTTCATGTACAAAACTAGCATATATTGCGGCGACTTTGATGAGAGTTCAAGTCATCTTTGAACCAAAACTAGCATATATAGCTAGCTGCTTTCTATCACTTCCTACACTGAATAGTATGCAAGTTTCTCCCATGAACTTGCTCCATTACGCTTTGCTGTACCTTCTTTTTACATAAGTAGATGATGTAGCATTGTCCTTAAATTCATCCTCCCCTCTATTTCGATGTAAATATACCCACACCTTCCCATTGAATTTAACACATGGATCAACTTCATAGTGCAGCCTGTCCAGTCCTCTGCTAGCAACTTGGTTAAGCTGTTCATCAGAGACGTCTTCAGCTAGATATTGTGAGTCGCGCATGAGTGTACAAATGTCTCTTCTGGTACCCATACCTCCAGGCAATCTAGCAGCTGCATCACGCACAAGACACAGGGTGTAAATATGACGCGGCCTGTCAGGTTTGAGAATAACATGATATCTGGAAATGTTCATGTTCCTGTTTGTTAGAGGTGCGACTGCAGACTTTCTCCCATCCAGAGCAGTGTAACAAAATCCTCTATCTGGGACTAAATTCCAAAAAGCTTCCTCCTTACGAAAGTAAGCTCTTACTTCTTTGGGGCTGGGGCTTATAGTGGCGATGTTCATCTTAGGTTTCATACCCCTGAACCTTTCCCATTTGTTGAATGTTGGCTCCATCAAAACCAGAGGTGGTGCAGGAAGGCTTCCAACATGATGAAAACTATCTTGAACATCCTCAATTTCTCTACTAAAGCAGGATATTGCCACTCTTTTCCGCTTCTTTATCCTTGACACGCCTATTCTATCATGAGGATCCTCGAGATCAGCTACAATGGATTTCTGATCATTGTTTCCCCATCTATTAGTCAGCTCATCACCATCTGAAACTCCGAACCCTTCATACAGATAGTCATCATTGTCCTCACTGACACTATAGTTCATATACTTTGGTCTAAGAGAAGATAGTTCCTCACCAATGTTCATATTTCCATGCTTTCTCCTTCCAGGACATGGCATTGCTGACAAAGCCCAGACTAGACTATCTCCATCGTTCACCTGACCTGCCAAGGCAGCTACGTGGCGCTTTGCAAGAAACTTGGTGTTTCTCCTATCCACTTCAAAATGACTATCACCTGCTATTCTATCACCTCTCGTTTCCCACCTCATTCTCAGCATTCCATCCATGCTACGCTTCACCCCATCCAAATTTAACTCGTGACGAAGCAAACCAGAATCTTCATTAGCCATCCGTACCAGAATTTGTGCAGCAACTATGTCCCTCTGATGACAATTCCATCGAGTAGCCATTTGACATGACGATGCCCCCAGCGAACTCTCCTCATGCTGCTTCAATTGCTCAGCCAACATGCTTTCTCCTTCCAGGGCGTGACTTTGCTCAACCGTGCTTCTTCAATTACAGAGTCAAAGGCCTCCATTGAGAAAAATCCTAGTTTTAGCTGACAGCGAAATTAAATCATCATCACCACTGCTTTACAGAGGCATTGAACTCCAGCCACCAAAAGCACAACCCCCAATTCAAACACAAATCCGGTGTTAAATTAAGACAGCGAAACGATTAATAACAGATTAACAAGTCACATCATCACCATTACTCCAAACCGAAACCAGCATTTAATTATCCAACACCTAAAAGTCCATGAATCACTTTCTAATACAAAACCGAGAATTCAAAGAAAATGATACAAGTGTTCTAGGATATTTTGTATCTTTCTAGATATTTTTTATGTGTGCCTTGGTCTTATGCCAATAGGATATATAGTTTGACTAAATCTATGTATTCATATCCTTACCATATTGGTATTGCGTAATTTCCTATATAAAAGGTTCCTATCAATGAATAAGATGATGATTCTCTTACTATCTCTTTGTCTCTACACTTTATACTTCATCACGTTATCATGCACTTTGTTCTAACCGTAGAACTAATAGCCCACCATTTTTTTTCCAAACCCTAAAAACCAAAACCGAAGGTTCTCGGCCCTGCCTCGGCCGCCGCCGCTGCCGCAGTCGCTTCCCGACCGTCCACTCCGCTGCTTTCTTTTCATCCGATCAAGCATCTAAGTGTTTACGGTATGTTTATTTTACAACCCTAAAACTCTTCCAAGTTCAATAACCTCGGGGGAGATAAAGTGCTTTCTCCTCTTCTTCTACTCCATTCTATGCTTGGGTCGGTGTATTTGCAGGTACCAAAAATCTCGGAATTTTATTCGCGGGTCAAGAGTGTGTTTGATCACTCTTACTTCCTTGTCCGGGTTGTGTATGATCAACCCCGACCCTTCACCGGATTGTGTTTGATCAATCCGAGACCTTTTCCAAATTGTGTTTGATCAATTCGCGGCTTTTCCGGATTGTGTATGATCAATCCGAAAGACAAACCATTAAAAGCATTGTTTGTGACCTCTATCGAGTCTCATAACAGCTTGGTTTTGTATGCAAGAGCAACGTAACATTCTGCTTATTGAGTTTTGACGTACTCGATACCTAAGGCGAATCTTCGCTTGGTATCTGTGGAACCTTTCACTAGAAAGGATTAAACCACATATTATGACCCCAGGCTAACAAGCCTAGATGCCGAGATTTCACATCTCATGAGCTCAAAGTCTTTGACGCGCCACATCGACAAGCCTTCAATGGCAATCTGTGCAAAAAGTAATGACCACAAAATACTGTGGAATGCACTCATGGAGCGTTTCTTGAAACATCCATATAACTCTACTTGTTGAGTTATTAGTCAACTAGATTGCTTACCACCTTAATTGACTACATATGGGTCACGGCAATGGTAGAAAACACCGTGCCGATGTCTAGAAAAGAGGGGGAGGTGCCGTCGGCCCTAATGGCGACACTCCCGGTCTAGACACCAATTATATTTGTCAAAACTACTCACGCTAGCTCATGACAATGCAACCATTATGGATCTTCGGATCACTGGTTCAAGATTGTCAAGCCCCTTCAAATTGTGAATGCATATAAAAAGGTACGGAAAATCAATATGAGGACAAGAACGTCATCATCATGATCACGAATTTCAAAGATTCAGATCCTACTTTAGCTACCCATGACTTTGACGTTATTGGCTAGACATTGATTTTCATCCCAAGCTATATGTACTAAGGCGTTGTATCGACGTCCTTCGTCTATTTGAGACCTCGATGTACTCACATTGGCAATAATGAATGCCTTGAGAATGTTTTCGAAGTTATGAAACTATTCTCCTCTTATGGTTCGTATTGATTACAAACAAGATGTACATTTTTACATCGTCCTTAGAAGCATGACATATTTACAATCTACATGGTTAGATTGTGCCGTTTTGGTCTCTTTCAAGTGAAGATGACGCACGGCCTTGCATCCTCAAGAAAGATTGCTAATGTGTTTCCGGTTAAGTCTTCTACCCTTTAGCGGATTTTTCATCATCAATTGTTCAACTAGGCTCATCCAAGCTCAGTGTGATGTCTTAGAATTGTCCAAAATTAAGGAGATAGTGGTTTCAAGTGTGCCTCGCACTACCGACCCTCCACGAACATGTCTGGTCATACTGACTTGGAGTTACCGAAAGCTTTTGATTTTGGATCCTCCTACGCTATTAAACCAATTGCCGTCTTGCAAAAGACGTTGAAGATTTATCAAAACCAGAAAATTATCATCATGATCGAATCCTCTAGGTCCTCTGAGTTGGTTTATGTTCATGTCAGGGAGCTTTTGCTAACTTGTCATGGAGTTTACGACCTTAGAACGACCGAAAGGACTTGGTTTTGATCATTCACACGTCACTTTTGGCTAAGGCAAAAGCCTACACGCCACCTGTAAGCTTCACAGCTTCGCACATGCCAATTCTGCGAAAAACAGCAATTTGTCCCTTCTGGACAGTCAACTTCGTTTGAGCTTTGTGAACAGATCCGGACGAACCAGACAGTGAGCTTTATATCATTGGAAAGCTCTACGAGTCTAGTTTTCATAACTTTTCGTGCTTTGTCTATATCTATTTTAACGAAGAAGTTATGGTTGTTTTAGTGCGTAAAGGTCATTCTGCGCGGAATTTTTTATGCACTCTCGGGATTTTAGCTTTTCGTAGCTTCTTTCAATCCTTCTAAATGGTTCAAGTGGAACTATTTACTCGTCTATCTACTCCTTGTAGATATGTCTCATAGAGACATTGAGTGCTTCGCAGATAGTGGAACTATCCACAACATTCTAAGGGGTTGGCAACTATCTTTGGATTTTGTGCCTTTGTAAATCTCCTGTGACTACAATGATTGAATCATACAGGTCATTCAGGGACACGGTTTAGCTTGAATCTTGATGCCTCATGGCACCATGATCAATGTCACAGATACCCTCTATGTAGTGAGAGGCAATCGAACCATGTTGAGCTTTAAAGACATTCCTGTTAATAGTTTTCATTTGAAAACACATTGTGAGAATGGACAAGAATTCTTTTGTGTATACCTTCTCATGAATGCAGACTGAAGCCCATCTTGGAGAATTCATGAGTCAATCTAATGGATTGTATGTCACTACGATTCTAATATCGAATCCCATGTTGTCGCCAAACATGATATTTGGGACACCGACTCATATAGGTTTTGGTTTGACCAAATTGGTCAACCTGGAAGAGATATAATGGTCCAAATTTTGAGAAATTCTTATGGACATCCATTCTTCCACTCAAAATAAAGACATTCGAGATCTAGCATCACCATGAAGCATGGTGGTGACCTGAGGGACATTGACGTCACCCGAATACGACTTCAACTTCCTGGAGGTCGTCTGGTCAATTCCTCAAGTAATTGAGGTGCACCGGCTTTCTCTCGATGTCGCATTGGCCCCTGCAATGCTCATTACTCGTTTAGGAGTGAGACCCTCCTACGCTAACTAACACAAAAGTGAATATTCTATTCTTACATCAAACTATGTAGATAGATACAACCAACTTGCGGACACCTTTTTATGCTTTATGGTGTTGGTTGAAGTATTAACACACTGGTCACGTGTTACACTATTATCTATTGATTATGTTGCTTATACTTCTACGGGCTCACTACCCATTATTTAAAGAAGTTTATTGGGATATAAGTTGAAGTGTCTTGTACCCCATGTTCACACGCAATACGGTCTCACCAAGGCTACGACTAAGCAACTTTAGCTTGTTGCTCGAACCTTATTAATGCGCACCAATCTTTCTATTGCGTCTTGGGGCTATGCAATATTTGCATGTAGCTTTACTATTCATCTACGACCCACCATCATTGAATATTTTTATACTACAGCTGGTGACTGTGTACTAGGATCTCCAATCCTTGAGCTCAAACAAGATTGACACGGATCTCCAATCCTTGAGCTCGGCTAGATGTTATTTCTAGGTGTCAAATCGCATTGCCACTGCGTACAATGATGAGTCATTTGAGATGAATAAGTATTTAGGTTGGATGTGAACCTCCACCTATAATCCGCATATGTAGAAACCTTGTCAGGCGATCTCTTTCACCGCTATATTGCGGATGGTCACTTTGATGAGACAATATTCCCGCCGTTAGGGGGAGATAAGAACACAAGTGTTCAAGTGGAACGACGTGAATTGTCGTGGTTTGTCCCCACTAAGTCTCATCTTGATCCCAAATGCTTAAAGTGTTAAAGTGACGAGATCACATGCTGCAAATATGTCTGCAAGGATTGATGTCCCATCAAGAGGACATGGCGTGACCAAAATGTGTTGGTCTTGACGCCATCACCATGGATGGTGATATAGTGACGTCATATAGTGGCAAAATTGGTGTCACAAGACCGTGTGGCTCCCCAAAAGGAGGGAGGCCCTTAGGTTCGCTACTTTCTCGCACTAGGAAGAAAGCGAGCTTGGCACAACCTGATCCATTGATCAGTGATACTCAAATCCGTCTCATGAAGTCTAAATTGTGATTATCGTTGGGGGACGCCTCAATGTCAAATCCAATCCATATAGAGATCTCTACAAGTATTACACTAGTGTACATGAGGACGTGGGATAATGAGTCTACTATCGAACCATCTTTCGTTGATGGATATCAACTTAGTTGATTGGCCTAACGGAAAGATGCGATCCAGCATTAACAAAGAGATAGGTCCTTGGGCAAATGATGCCGACACTGCAAGCTAAACCCTATCAACTATACCTTTGTTAGATAGCGTAGTGAGAACAAGAGTTTAGACTCACCTTATGGCGCAAGGTCTCTCTCTAACACACACTGAGATCGACTACGATGAGATATGCTCTCGTAATGGATGTCATTGAACTCCACTACTTTGTTAGTTTGGTAGTTTCCGAATAACTAAAAATGCAGCCTATGAATGTGGTCATAATAACATCTCTATGGGATCAGAGATATACATGAAGGTCTTAAACGGACTTCATTCATCCGAATCAAGTGGCTCTAAACCACAGGAGCATGCGTTTACTAAATGTATTGAAATGCACATGGACTCTACTTGATTTGGAAGGGATATGGTGAATTATGCCTTTGCATGTTCATTCCGGATTTACATGGACTCTTGATGGCTCAAGAGATGCCAATATGTATCAACATCCGAAGAAAAAGATCTTGGGAAGACACGGTCTCGATAAGGCACTCAATGACTGTATTGATGATGATTTTTCATCAATCGGCTTAGACGCTCTAACGAAAGTGAGGCCTACATATGCTCCCATGATTAGTTAAGGTCTTTGCTCTAAAGAGAGATCCGTTGTTTTGTCTAAAGCAAGATGACAAATATGTGTTAAGAGATGGAGTTCTCATCTAAGTACAATAAGACACAATACGAAAGACTTGACATCTCATTCGCTATGAAAGGTTGTAAAGCTAAGTGTAGCTATGCGCCCACGCAATGCCAATGTAATGGCAGTAACTCCTTTTTCAATACTTAATGGTATGAAAGGTTGAGGCTTATTCTATCCCTACATAAGAAAGACACATCAATTGCGAAATCAGAATCTGCTAAGTTTTGTAGGTCAATTTCCACGGGACCTACAGAAAATCTCACTCACTGGAAAATGGTGAAATTGGTACCATTGGAAAGGTCTATGTGTCTACTTTCCAGGGACACCAACCATTTGATCATACCTATCATATTGAGTGAGTTATGGCTATTTTCGTAAAGTAGGACGAATCTGTCAGAGAATCTGATTTTGGCAAAACAGTCAACTTTGACAGGACTTTGTGAATAGCTCCTCACGAACCAGAATGTATAATATACGGTTGGAAAGCTAAATGAGTCTAGTTTCCAAAACCGTTTACAGTTCGTTCATATGTATTTCCTAGAGGAAGTTACGACTGTTCTAGTAACTGAAGGTCATGCTGCGCGGAAATCTGATTTCCTGCACGAACTTATGTTTTGAGTTCACAAGCGGCCTTCTCCTCAAGATCTAAGTGTAAAAGATCATTTTAGGACAATACGGCATGATTTAGTTAATTATTGCTAATGCCACATTTGAAGACATGTTAAAGAGCATTGACATGCTAAGTTGTTGAAACTTCCGTGATTAGTAAGAATCAGGAAGAGTCTTATGATTGATGCAAAGATCAGGGGGAGGTGCGAACTTCAGGGGGAGTCTGGCACATACATACATGTCACTATCAAATGTGAAGGGTGCGTTGTACTCTTTTTCTCCTACGATCAAGGTTCAGTTTTTCTCCCACAGGGTTTTTGTGACTTGACGAGGTTTTTGACGAGGCAACAGATCAGCACCATCGGCATATCAGCGCGCGGCACAAGGGGGAGTGTTCTAGGATATTCTGTATCTTTCTAGATATTCTTTATGTGTGTCTTGGCCTTATGCCAATAGGATATATAGTTTGACTAGATCTATGTATTCATATCCTTACCATATTGGTATTGTGTAATTTTCTATATAAAGGGCCCCTATCAATGAATAAGATGATGATTCTCTTACTATCTCTTTGTCTCTACACTTTATACTTCATCAACAAGCACTTCTTGAGCATTAAACCGAAAATCTAACCGAAAGAAAAGCCTCAAATAGCAAGAAAGAAGTGGCACATATACCAAAGTTCAATGCAAAATAAAGATTGTGGCAAAGCAAGTGTAAATAATTAAGTGTTTGCTTTTGTAGAGAAAATGTGAGGATATGAATCGGATTATTGGTTCTAGCTTCAGAGTTCAGATTTAAGCAAAATGTACATGTTTCATTGATTTCCCTAATTCTTTCAAGTCATTCTATTTTCTTAAAAAAACTGAAATACTTGAAGAGAATAGAGTTGAACAGTACCTTGTTAGTGCAAGAACTCAAAAGGCTATGTCGGACTCGATTGATAGGAAAACGAAAACCCTAGAGAATTACAGAGAGTACCAGCGGAAGAGGAAACGTCTTTCTATACATTTCTTGCTGAGCAGAGAGTGGGGGTTTATATATGACGTCTGAGGACGACAAAGCGCTGACGTGGAACAGGCGGATTTGGTGATGTTGGCAGTTGTGGAAATGACGTGAAAGGACAAGACGGGAATTGACTAAGTTGATTAGTGGCTAACCTTACCTAGTAATTAGATTAGGATTAAGCACACTCTTTCAGACTTAGATTCCAGTATCTAACGAAACGGGTACATTTGTCATTATAATAATCGGGATCACAGACACTTGATAATACTGGACTACGCAATAATTCTCGTTATTTTGAGATAGTTGATGAAATGGAGTCGTAATGCGTGTTTTTCCGTTATTAGTTTCATAACATAATACGATGACACACAGTCTAAGACATGTTACTTATAATTTAGGGTTAGTAAATCACAAATCGACATCTTCAAGGTAAGAAGACAGTCCTAAAACATGTTCCATCTGATTCCCAAATTTGAAAGTTATGTTGCAGGCAAGAAAAAGAGGCTGGATCAGAACCGCGTAATCTTCTTCTTCACAACTTTAAGCTGCAGAAATGAGAGTTCAATCCTGCAACAGAAACCTGAATGAAACTATGAAAGCTTAACAATAAGTTACAGCCGCCAAAAGTACAGAGCTAATTACAGTCGGTTTACATAGTTTTCAATCATTGTTCCAAGTCAAGTTCTACTGCCCCTAATTCACGAGCAACAATCTACATTCTCTGGTATCAGGATCAAAATGAAAGACCTTGTAATGGCTTCATGTACAAAATCAGCATCTGTCGTGGCACCTACGACAAAAGCTCAAGTTTTCTTCGAACCAAAACAGAAGAGCTAGCTAGCTGCCTTCTATCATTTCCTACTATGAATAATGTGCAAGTTTCATCCATGAATGCTCCAATAACGTACAATTCTCATGGCTTTCTCGTTAAGTAGTCGGTATGAAAGGTAGCATCTTCCTCAAAGTCTTCCACCCCTCTATTTCGATGTAAATAAACCCACACCTTCCCATCATACTTAACGCATGGGTCAACTTCACAGTGGAGCCGGTTCAGTCCTTTGCTAGCATAATGGTTAAGTTGTTCATCAGTGACATCTTCCAGTAGATACTGCGAGTCCCGCATGAGAGTACATATATCTGCTCTGGTACCCATACCTCCAGGCAATCTGGCAGCTGCATCTCGCACAAGACAGTTGATAGAGACAACCCACGGCCTATCAGCTTTAAGCTTAAGATGGTCTAGGCATACCTTGCTCCTTATTTTTATAGGAGCAACAACAGACTTTCTACCATCCAGTGCTGTGTAACAAAATCCCCTATCCGGGGATAAGTACCTCAAAGCTTCCTCCTTATGAAAGTGAGCTCTTACTTCTTCAGAACTTGGGTTGATAGTTGCGATGCTCCTCCTACAACCCACACCTATAAACCTTTTGCTTTTGTATAATGTTGGTGTCATCAAAACTAGAGGTGGTGCAGGAGGGCTTCCAACTGGATGAAGTCTCTCAACAGTAGGAACTGCCAATTTGAAGGGCATTTTCACTGGTACTGCAACATCCTTGGCATCTCTTTTGACGTAGGATCCTGCGACACTTTTCCGCTTCCTAATACTTAACATGCCTAATCTATCATGAGGATCCTCAAGACCAGCTCCAACTGCTTTCTGATCATTGTTTCCCCATCTGTCAGCGATCTCATGACTATCCGAAACCTGCCACATCTCATGCAAATCGTCACCATTCTCCTCTCTGGCATCATTCTCCATATGTCTTGGTATGTTTACTGGGCCTGCAACATGCACATTTTCTTCTCTTAACACGCCTAATCTACCATGATGATCCGCAATGCAAGCTTCAAATGACTCCTGATGATTGTTTGATTTGTTTCCCCATCTATTAGTCAGCTCATGACCATCCAAAAAACCACCCACTTCATATAAATCATTCATCTTTTTATGTTTTCTCTTTCCAGAACATGGCATTGCTGATAAAGCTAAGACTACACTATCTGCAGCATTCATCTGACCTCCAACCGCCTCTTGCTGGCGCTTTGCAACAAACTTGGCCTTTTTCCTAGCCACTTCAGAATGACTATCACCCCCTCCTATTCTATCACCTTTCGTTTCCCACCTCATTCTCGGCTTCCCTTTCATGCTGTACTTCACTCCATGGGAACTTGACCTGTGACAAAGCAAACCAGAATCTTCATTGGCTATCTGGGCCAAAATATGTGCAGCAACTATATCTCTCTGATGATATTTCAATTCAGTAGCCATTTGGGACAAAGATGCTTCCATTGAACTCTCCTCATGCTTCAATTGCTCCGCGGACATGATTGCTTTTTCCAGGGAACTACTTTTCTCTACCATAGATTCCAGTTTCACCTGTTCTTCAATCTCGGAGTCAAAGGAAATCATTGACAAATATATCCTACGTCCTAACAGTAAATGCCGCAGTAAACAATCTTTAAGAAGACAAAGTCCCTGGTTCTGTGCACATACAAGAAAAATAAAAATACAGAGGCTGTGTTGATCTAAGAAAATCGAAGCGCTTGCAACAATCAACTAGTCAAAAAATGTAGAAGTTCATCGTTAAAAGAAATCATACAGCTAGAATAGGCATAACCGATTTTACGAAAAATTCTGATCCAATTTTAAACCTAAACTTGTTTTTCATTGTCACATTGTCACCACCAAAAAGTCTATGAAATCGAGCAATCGAGAAATTGAAAGCCACAGGGAAAATGATACAACCATTTCACAAAAACTCGTCAACAGCAAATCAAAGCCAAGCCTCAATCAGGTGGCATATATACCAACTCCTAAAGTTCCTAAACACTATTAATGAACCTCAAAGTTCATTTTCCCTTTCTCAATCTAACTCTGTTCTCTCTGCAATTAATTTCAAACTCAGATTCTACCAAACGAACAGTGATCATTGTATAACAGCATAGATTCATAACTGGGGATACAAAAAAATATATAATGGAATGAATAAATTGGAGAGTACCTTGTAAGCTACTCCAAGAATCGGACGGCTATAGCAGTACAGAAACTCGAGGCCTGAAGCAAATGAAGGACACGAGCATTCAGGAAACCCTAGAGAATTACAGAGAGGGAGTACGAACAACGGATTTGATTTCTTGAAAATTGAAAGAGGGAGGTTTATGTGTTGCGCCGAGGCAGATGAAGCTGACGTGGAACAGCGTGACGAGAATACGGTGGAAGCTAGACTCGTGTCACGCTTATTGAAGCTAAATCTCGATTTATTTTTAGTGGTCGATTTATTTTTAGTGGAGAGGATAAAGATCTAAGGAAGCGTTTTGATAAGATCGTTGACTTGTTTAAATGTGCTGAAGAAATAGTATGATTACGAGCACCACCGTTGTTAAAATCGAGTATCAAAAAAAAAAAATCTAAGAAAGTGTTCTGACAAGACCTCTGACTTTGATTAGTCTTCGAATTTAAATGTCCTGAAAAAATAGTATGATTTCGAGCACCGTTGTTAAGATCAGAGTATCGATGAGCAATTAGAGAGTGCAACACTGTACCAAAACCTAGCAACTAAAAAGGGATTCAATCGAATTATAACCAAATGTTGCAGTCACCCAAATTACCAATCAAATCCCGCTTCAATAGTTTTAAATCATCGTTCCAAATACAGTTCTACAAGAGCAAGTTATTTCTGCAGTCACATTTGGCAGATACAAACAGTACAATATCCATCACGAATGTTACTAGTCTTGTTAACCTCATCTATGTAATGTACCTAACCAATACAACACTACAATGACTCATATCAAAGTACCCTTAACTAGTCTAAATTTTACCTTAGTTTGAGTACCCTTTTGAGGATAAGAAATATGCATTTTCGAACTTCTAGCACAACCAATAATTTTCAAATCATTTGTTTTTTTTAGCAGACTGTTTCGCACCTTCTCCAGCCTGTTTCACCTCTGGAGTCATCATTGGAACATCTTCAGCCACTGAGACTTTCTTTCCACTAGTTGCCGAGCGTTTGGATTTCTGTTTTAGAGGTCGAGCTGTAGCACCCTTGGATTTCTGGACAGGCTTCTTCATTTTCTTGAGAGTCTTCAGGGCTAACGATTTCAATGGGACCATAATATCCAAGGGCTGAAGCACCTGTTCCAGCTCATTCCACTCGAGATCTTCAAGGTCGCCATCTTCATACACAACCCTCCACCAGCCTGATTCTTCATCAAACTCGGTCACTGTACCAGAGTAATATTGTTCACCAAACAACTTTCGTACTTCCCTTCCAACCAACCATAAACCAAATCTTGTATTTCCGAGTGATGCTGCATCGTTCACGGCCTCAGAGAGTACAAGAGAGCCATTACTTGGGGGAACCACAAGAATTCCATCAATGACAACAGCAGGCTCCCCTGGTATTTCATAAACCGATGCTGATGATGATGGTGACAGCTCTACTACCTGCTCTTTGTTGGTGTTATCCTCCTGTTCTTTGCAACCGTTTTCCTCCTGTTCTTTACTGTTGTTCTCCATTTCTAGGACTCTCTAAAAAATGCAAACGGCTGAAATGATTTGTAAGATCAAGAGATCGTCATCTGACCTTCAAGACACGCATAATTCTGTAATGGCAATGGTACAATGCAAGAGAACTAGCACTTCAAATAGTAGACAGAATGTGATACCAAGAACTGAGCAGGCAAGCATATACAAGGGAAAGTAACCAAGAAAAGTTTCAAAAACCAAGTGTAAATATCATGACAGATATTGCATAATTTAGACTAGTCCCATTTTACACTTGTAAGAGGTCAAAACATACAAATACTTAGGCTGCATTTGATAATGTTCTCCCTTTTCCTTCAGTTATCAATTCGAAAAACTCTCACATTCATATCACGAATCTCTCTCCCTTCTCTCAATAAAAACGACAATTCCAAACACCAACAAACCCTTAATTGTGAAAATTCTTCCACAACTTTGAGGTCATTTTAAAGTAAAATCACACAAAAACGACAATGACAAGCACATTTAGATGAATTACAATTCTAACACAAAATCCCCACTATTAATACTTCAAACAGATGGTACACCTACACACCCTAAAACCTCCACAACTCAAACAGAGATAAACGCAAAATCCAACTTAGACAACTAAACGAGATTATGAACATAAAAAGTCTTAAACCCAAATTTCATCAATTATCCCTTCCCCTACTAAATGCATCCAAGGCACAAAACACCTCTCAAAATCTACCAAAATATAAAAACTTCAAGACAATATTCATTTTTTTTTTTTTTTCAGTTAATTCAATCTCAGGTAGTGCGAAAAACAAAACCAGATATAATGAAAACCATAAAAGAAAACGAAAAATTAACGGCATAAATTTAGTTTGTTTGCAACTTACATGTGTCGACGACGGCGACAAGGAGCCAAATCTCGGTTACCCAGAGCTAGATTATTGAGAGGAGCACATTCTACCAGAGTGGGGTTTTGCTTTTGAACAAAACAGTTGAGAGGAGAAGAAGGAGGCGGAGATTGGAATCGGAAAAGTAGCGGTGCTGTAAGTCTTTTGGTTTGGAAAACCAACAGCAACAGCACAGCTCCTTTAACTGTCCGGCTGTCTGTATTTGTATCAGGTGATTGTGATGGGATTTATCCTATTTCTCGTCTTTACCCCGGGGATACCAAGGCCATTTTCCAACGCTCTACTGCTGACTTTCATGGAAAATTCTATTTCCTCAAAAAAAAAAAAAAAAAAGGAAAAAATTACTATTGGAAATTATAAACATAAACGTGTTTCATCTTTCATGTCTCATAGTTATTAGAAGATCATAAATATAAACATTCTTTTAAGTATCAAAGAACCCGAAAATAAACAAAAGAAAAATCTAACAAGATAGAGTTTGATAATCATTCTTAATACAAATAAACCTTTATCCGAAAACTAACAAGATAGAGTTTATGTTTTAAATAGAAGTTGAAGACAAACAAAAAAGAAACTTCAAGATAATGACATGATTACAACTTATGAAGAGTTAACCGGTAAGTTGATTTCAAATCAAACAACTCTAAACTAATCCAACATGGATTCTAGTTGAGAAATTAACCGATAAGTTGATCTTAAATCAAACAACTCTAAACTAATTCAACATGGACTCACAATTGAGTTATTTATTTTTATTATTCATCTATCTTGAATTAATAGCTATTTGAATCCTACAAACATTAATTTCATGTTTCACAGCTATTGGAATCGTGAACATAAACATGCTTTCATGATTTATAGCTATTGGAACTTATAAACATAAACGTGCTTTTAAATATCAAAGAACTCAAATAACCAATACAAAGATCTATGCATAAGTCGAAAATCATCCTTAATACAAAAAAAATTCTTAAACGAAA